>NC_141031.1:40872500-41155000 GCF_052040795.2 Danio rerio
TTTATGGTAAAAGTACAGGAATTAATAGATATACTATGAAGAATCAGACAATATGAAGTATAAGACTTTAAGAAAATAAAAAAATATTCCAAATAAAACATTTTTGAATACTAAATCACCTTTATTTATTAAAGTATGCCACAAAATATTTCAGATTATCATTTAAAATGTTTTCTTGTTTGTCGTTTATACAATAAAACCAAAATTGAGTGTAGAAGTGCAACAGGATTATGTTTGTTAGATTTTTTTGTAAACCAACAATGCTGTGTGTAAGCCATTATTTAAAACAGTCATTCTTTAAATGACTTTAACAGTCATTAGTTAAAACAGTAAAAAAATGGTCAACCATTTGGTAGAGCAGGCAGTTAAATGGTTAAAAATGAAGCAAATTTGGCAATTTATTTATATAAAACAAAAACAAAGATATCAACTTTTCAATGTCGAAGTCATTGTAAAATAATGCTAAAAAAAACTCTTTTTGTTTAAACTGAGCTGCCATGACTAACAATTTTAAAGCAAGGGTCTGGAATTCAACACCAGTTGAGACAAATAATAAAAAAAAAGTTGGTTGAGAAATCGCAACAACCAACATTCTTCTGGGTGCGATATTGCACCCATATTCTGGAGAAGTTGGCTAAGATGAAAGCGTGGTTGACCTACTAATTTCATTTTGGCACTTATCAATGTTTACATCCAGACAGTCTGGTCGTGTGAGGTTTGATAACACATAAACATGCAATCATACCATAAATGTTTCCTTGTGTACACTTTCTCTCCACGGTTGTTTACCACACATCAAAATACTAAGGTTTTTAGCCACAAAAATGCTAACAACACGTTTTCTTGTGTCATCTCATCGCAATGCAATCTAAATAAGACAATTTCCTCCAATTTGGAGAATGTCAGTGTCTAAAGGGGAAATCATAGAGTCTGATGAGTTTAATGAGACTAGTCTTATTCTTATTTTGCTAAATCACTTTCATTAGGGGTTTAAACACTGTTGTGTGTCAACAGTGTATGAATTTAACAAACCACTAATAGTAAAATGTAATTAATTCTATGCTTTTATTAACACAATTCATAAAAACAGTCTGCAGAAACACTTTGATTGACATTCTCCAGCTCAAAGTCCCATCCATTAGTGACAATCTCTCCCTTATTAGCATAAACAGCCCTAAGTGAGAAGCAGCCATCCATCATTAAGAGTTTTTGCACTGTACCTGCGGAAGATATTGTCAGCAACTAAGATTACTGTACATATCTCGAATTTTAGATGCGTGCGGCATGGTGGCTCAGTGGTTAGCACTGTCACCACAGCAAGACAGTTGCTGCTTTGAGTCCCAACTGGGCCAGTTGGCATTTCTGTGTGGAGTTAGCATGGTCCAGATGCTTCCCCCTAGTCCAAAGACATTGTCTGTAGTGTGTGTGTGTGAAGATTGTGTGTGAAGAATGTGAGACTGTATGGTAAAACACATGCCGGAATAGTTGCCGGTTCATTCCACTGTGCTGATCCCTGAAAAATAAGGAACTAGGCCGGAGGAAAAATGAATGAAATAGATAACATTAGTCCTGTTTTGTATCTGCCGCTATGCTGGAACACAAGAATTCATAGCTCCGCCTTCTTTTGAAAAGATCATTTGAATTTAAAGCGGCAGTCACCAAAACAGCACAATTTGGGTCAAAGCCTAAATGTGGCTTATTTCAAGAGTTCACACTTAGCTGATGATTGTTGATAAGCTAGTTTGGCATGCTGTCCTGGGAGAGAGCCCCGAGCTCATGAGTGCCTCGAGCCCGGGGCTCCCTCCCGTTGCAGGGCGAGAGGGGAGTTTGAGCTCGGGTAGATCTCGAGAACCCCCCTCCCTCCTGCTGCATGAGGGTTGCTAAGGTGATGCGTTGCTGACAGAATTGAATCGAATTTGGTGCTAATTTGGTTTAGTCAATTTACTTAAGTGTCATGTTTTTGGGAGTGTGGGAGGAAACCGGAGGACCCGGGGAAAACCCACGCAAGCACGGGGAGAACATGAACTCCACACGAAAATGCTGATCGTTTGGGTAGATGCCCGAACTGGAGGCATTTTGCTGTGAGGCCGCAGTGCTAGCCACTGGGCCGCCGTGCTGCCCTGTAGACAAAGGAGGCGAAGGGGTGGAAGGGGGGATTCTTCAAGACGAAGATGACTAAAGGTAAGGTGTTTGGTTATTTATACTTGGTTAGAAGTAGTCTGGTTGGTGGTTCGTACATTAGCTTGACTCAGGGCCAGCCGTGTCAATCATAAGCACGTGATCCTCTCGAAATTAGTTTATGAATAAACTTCACTTAAAGAGTTGTACATTATTTATACTTGGGGTATTTTGAGCTATTTTAGCCATATCTGATCTGTGCCACTTGAAGCATGCAGTGTAAATCCAGCCATTCTGTTTATAAAAAACTGATGGAGAAAACAAGCCTCAACATGCCTCACCAGCTCCAATGTGACTCAGCACAATGACTTGGGAAAAATCTGACTAAACACAATACTCAGGAGAACTAAAAATGCAAAACATCACATGATCACCTTGTCAGAAGAAACAGTTCACTCTATAGGGTCTATGGTGCAATGCTTCTTAAAATCTAATTAATTCATGTGACGCAAAGCTGAATTTGTTTTTAGCATCGGTACGCCAGTCTTCAAACACTGCATTGATGTGATGCAATCGAATGCAAGTCACAAACAAATCTAAAATCTCTTCAAAGATCGTTTGTGGAGGAAGAAACTTCCAGCTATGCAAATGAAAGCTGCCTCTGTAACACTGGATGTAGGTTTGTAGTGATAAGGCTGATAATAGTAGCAGGCCAGCTCAAAGCAGTTTGTCAACAATGATAGTGTTAGTTAATGGTTGTCTTTTATGTCTTCTTATGGCAGTTAACCTAGAAAATGCTCTGGAAGCAATAAAACGTTATTGTTAATACAGATTCACGTTAAACCTTATTCATTAAAGATTTGGAAATTAAACTCTCAGAGACACATTCGCTTTTAACAAACCATTTACTATTACTTTTGCCTCAATAAATGACTAATTCAATAATCAAATTGATCTAATCTAATTTAATAGTAAGGTAGGGTTATGTGTCCGGGTTGGATAAGGGATAGTTATGCCTAATACATACTTTAAAAGTACCACTAAACAGCCAATACATTAATAATAAGCATGCTTATTGTCATGTTCACCAACGCTCGAGGACCGCAGAGATAGCTGGTGAACTACAATTCAGTCATGGACTACAAATCCCTTCATTCCGCTACACATACACCAGGTTTCACTTCCACTGAATACACCCACAGCTGAATCCTGTCACTGTTGATTGTTTGGACTGTTTATACACCCTGCATCCGTTTGTTTGTACCGAGTCGTTTGTTTTTGGTTGGTATGTTGTTTATGCGTTGTGTTCCCGTATCTTGCCTTATTTTCTTGTTTTTGTTTTGTTCTGTTATCTGCATGATTATCTCTTCATTAAATGCACTTGGATCCTACCTTTTTGTATCTGTCTCTTCAACATACCATGACAGAACTGCTTCCTAATTAAAACGTTTTTAAGCCTTTCTAAACTAACTTATTATATTCTATCTATCTATTTATCTATCTATCTATCTATCTATCTATCTATCTATCTATCTATCTATCTATCTATCTATCTATCTATCTATCTATCTATCTATCTATCTATCTATCTATCTATCTATCTATCTATCTATCTATCCGTCTGTCTGTATGTCGGTATATTCATCTGTCTGTCCTTCCATCCATCCATCCATCCATCCATCCATCCATCCATCCATCCATCCATCCATCCATCCAGCCATCCATCCATCCATCCATCCATCCATCCATCCATCCATCCATCCATCCATCCATCCATCCATCCATCCATCCATCCATCTTTAATTAATAATAATAAAATGCTACAAATATTAATAATAATAAGTCAAAAAAATAAACAATTTGTTTAAACAATCATTTTGATTTTATTGGCCTGAATTGTTTTGCAATTTCTGCATAGAATTGTGTAAAATGCCAAATGATTTTGAGTATAGTAACCAAATACATGAACATGAAATAAAATAAGAATCACTTTTTAACTTTTTTTTTTAATTAAGGTTGCTGTGACATGGTCGCTTCACGTGGCGGTGAAGTGGTTAGCACTGTCGCCTCACAGCAAGAAGGTCGCTGGTTCAAGTCCTGGACAGGTCAATTGGCATTTCTGTGTGGAGTTTGCATGTTCTCCCCTTGTTGATGTGGGTTACTTAGGGTGCTCTGGTTTCCACCACAGTCCAAAGACATGCGCTATAGGTAGGGCCAGACCGAGTCTGCGGACAATTTTTGCTATTTCTATGGAGAATTTTGTAAAAAATCTGTGGATTTATGCAGTATTATTTTGGGAGTGTCATAACTAAAAACTCAATATATGAAACAAAAAATAATAATTTTTAAACTGATTTAATGTTTACAATGCAAATCCATCTAGAGCCACTTTTTCTGTGCACGCAGATTCCATGTGGGCCTAGCTATAGGTGTATTGAATTAACTACATTGACCATTATGTATGTGTGTATGGATGTTTCCCAGTAGTGGGTTACGGCTGTAAGGGCAGTTGCTGTTTAAAACACATGCTGGATAAATGGGTGGTTCATTCTGCTGTGGCAATCCCTGATAAATAAAGGAACTAAGCCGAAGGAAAACGAATGAATGAGTAATTAAGATCTACAATGCCAATGCAAGCAGATTCACTTGTTTGGTAAAAAAGCAAGTCTCTCTCATAGTATATCTACTAAAAAGACTATTAAACTATTACTTCATAAACTCTACGGTAAATAAATCATATAAATATTAGCATATTATTTAATATTATTACTAAAATTAATATATAAACTGAATAAATATATATTTACACACATTTATAAGCAAATAAATAGACAAAAATATATAGAAAAAATCTATATAGAAGATTTGAGGCTACTAAAAAAAAACAGGTTGGATTTTTAAAACTTTTTTTTATGTTTGGCCTAAAAAATTCTGTTGATTTCTGTGTGCAGATTCTGTGTAGGCCTAATTATAAGTTAAAAGTCTGACACTTAATATACGGTTTCAAATCTGACAATGAATATGAATGTAAACGTACAGCTGAAATAAACATTATTAGCCCTCCTGTGAATTTGATGTCAAATGATGTTAAACAGAGCAAGTCTTATTTGTTTTATTTTAGCTAGAATAAAATCAGTTTTAAATTTAAAAAATAATAATTTTAAGGTCAAAATTATTAGCTATAATATATAATAAAAATATATTATAAGCTATATGATTGTCTACAGAACAAACCATCATTATACAATAACTTGCCTAATTACCCTAATTAACCTAGTTAAGCCTTTAAATGTCACTTTAAGCTGAATGCTAATATCTTGAAAAATATCTAGACAGATATTATGTACTTATATATTTATATATATATAAAATGTATTTATATACATAAAATAAATCAGTTATTAGAAATGTGTTAAAAATCTTCTTTCCATTAAACAAAAATTAGGGAACAAAACAGGTGAGCTTATAATTCAGAAGGGCTAATAATACAGACTTCAACTGTAAGTCTACAAACTCTACCATGCCTGCATTTGTATCAGGAAAAGCACTGACGGAACAGAACATATCGGATTACAGCAGTGTTCCCATTAAAGAGCTCAGCCAACGACGGGTGGCACAGACTCACCAAGCTCCTTATACAGGCCTGTGCTGATGCCAGCCAGCAGCGACAGCGTGATCAGGTCACCCAGGCTGGCAGCAATAGGGGTGGCCACGTTGTCTGGGTTTATGCCAACCTTCCTGGATGCGATGATAACCCCGATCATGATAAGACCTGGGCGGAAGTCGAGAGGAAAGATTTGTCAAATTAGTGTTGAAATGGTGGCATTAACACAGGAGATCGTGTGTCAATGACAAACAATGAAGAGCAGGCATTCTTGGAGTTTGATATCTCCTGTTTTGTTGGATTTATTTACATTCTGGTGCTGAAATGAGGAATTAAGAGTTGCTTTGTGTTCTCAGGATCAAAAAGAAACATAAGTTGGATCTTACCAATTAGCATGTTTCTTTTTTTAGTTGCAAAAACTAAATGACACAATGAATACAACACAATACATGAGATAAGAACATTGCTTTGGGCCATTTATTTAAAGATATCACAAGGAAAAAAAATGCTTGTTTTTTTGTTTGTTATGGATTTGTATAACTAGCTATGTTTTTATCCAAAGATGCAAATTAAAATTACATGCAAACCTTGAATATGGCATAAAAGACGTGCAAATAAAGCAGGATTTCCATCCAATAAGTTAAAGAAAACAAAATTACTGTATATATTCAGTTATACGCATTTACAAAATATATGTCCATCTTGACTTTTCCAGTAACCACAAATCTAAAATGTGCATACAAATAGGTGGATGAAAACCTAGCTATTGTGTCATTGTAGCATTGTAAAACTTCTAAAATACAAAATTATTATAACATTATAGTGCACTGTAAAAAATATCAGTGAATTAACAGTTTCTGTATTTCGTTATTCACAAGTGCTTTCGGTTTATTTACGGTTGTGATTTGCATTATGGGATGTTGATCTTTGCTCTGTTGACTTTAGATGTTGATAATTCAACTCTACAGTTTAACAAGGTGACTTTCATTGACATTTTAGTAGTTTGAAATTATATGATGTACGATATAGAAAAAGAGAAGTCTGTAAAATAACAGAAAATGTGCTGGCAGTTTATTACAAGGATTTTTAGAGCAATATGCAACAGCAACCCAGACAATATATCACTTAAAATTATTAAAACTTTCAATAAAAGTCACTTTTTCAAACTTTTCAAGGTTAAAAGTTGTTGTAAGTAAGATTAAGATCCTATAATGCAATTCAAAAGCAGAAATAAATGAGAAAAAAAAATCACACAATACAGAAAACTGCTAATTTGCAGATTTCCGTTTTCAGTTTATAATTATCATTATAGTATAAAAAAATCATAGTTAAGTTTTGAGGCTACTAAAGAAAATACATCAGGTTGGATTTTAAAATAAATAATTTAAAATTAAAATTGAGATGCATTTGCAACCAAAGGAAATACAATATAACATATATTGTATGTTGCTTATCTAAATAAATACACAGTATAAATACAAAGTATATACAGTGCTCAGCATAAATGAGTACAACCTATTTTAAAAATGCATATTTTGATCCATTTCTCAGTGAATATGGGTAATATATAGGTGCATTTGAACAAAACAGAAATAATAGTCAAATCACAGAACATCTTTAGAAATAAAAGGATAATACATTTAAATCCATGCAAAATATTACAAACTACAACATCTCAACAAAATTGTCTATATTTTTGTTTCTCTTAATTTTTTGCTATTTTTGAACATTTTATTTAATATTTTTACTAAACATATAAATTTGGACAACTAATTGTTGAACCATTATCCAGATTTGGCTTCAGTACTGACTAAGCTAATGTATATTCATAAATATAATATTATATAGCTTCCTATTAAAAATATGAATTTAAATGAGACATTTATGTTGGGTGTACTCGTATATGCTGAGCACTGTTGTACACCAAAACTGAGACAAACTAATATCTAAAATACAATTATGATAGCAAACAAAATTCATAACTACTTTTTTACATCATATATAACATTTTCATATATCACATTTTTACTAAAATAAGTTTTTGTTGGCAATCAAATTAAATACTAAGCACATCTTAAAATCACAGTCCAAAAAAAAAAAAAGAGTACTACCAAATGAACGTTATTATAATAAACTGCAAAAAATAAAATAAAATAAAGAAACGTATAAAAGAAAAACACTTGTGTCCGTTTATTTTGCAAATAATGGTTTAAATCTGAATTGGGATGTATTACCTTTCTATTTCTAAATATATATTTGCCCTCATGTTATTTATTTATTTATTTATTTGCTTTATTTTGGCTAGAATAAAAGCAGTTTTTAATTTTTTTCTAAACCATTTTAAGGTCAATATTATGCCCTCTTAAACAATATTTGCTTTCCACTGTCTAGAGCAGGGGTCTCAAACTCGCGGCCCGCGGGCCATTTGCGGCCCTCAGTGCAATATTTTGTGGCCCGCGCCGACCGCTGTACTCTGACAGAATCAGCGGAGCGGGGGAGAGAGAGCGCTCCCCGCTCCGCTGATTCTATCCGTACACAGCGCGCTTGTCACTCAATGCGCGTTGTCACGCGTGTTCTAATCAGCTGTGCTGTCGCGCGCGTACTTAAGAGCGGTGTTATCGCGCGCCTACTGAAGGGCGGGACCGAGGGTGTGTCGCGTCGCGGGGGCACTTTTGATCATTTTGGAAGGGCACTTTCTATGCAAGACTAGAAAGGGCATGTGCTCTGCACAGGTTGAGCCCTATGTGTGCACGTGCCCGCCCTGCATCTTATATATATTGATATTATAGGTAGATACAGACTGGTACAGACTGATGTGACTGGAGTGGGGTGGGGGTGTTTTATTTATACATATATACGCCCTTTTTTTTAGGTGAGGGAATGGAAGTTTTGAGTGAGTTCCCCCACTTTTTTCCCTAGGACTTCAATAAGTCAAAGTACAGGTCTAGACTTAATGATGATCATCTTCAAGCCATAGGGTCTCAACTGCTTCCGCTCTAAAGCCAAATGTGGTTCAGATTTGTGAGAAGAAGCGCTGTCAAGTCTCTGGCAGCAAGAAGTAGGCAAAAGATGCCATGTTCAGAAGAACTGTTCATAATCTTCACTCAATGTTCTATTAATGTTCAGGAAACTTCATGTTCAGAAGAAATAATTAAAACTGTTAATAATGACATTTGAGGACTTTTTTTTTGTGAAATCCCTTATGCGGCCCAGCCTCACCCAGACTTTGCCTCCTGCGGCCCCCAGGTAAATTGAGTTTGAGACCCCTGGTCTAGAGACAGTCGTGATGTAGGAAATACTGTTTCTGGGTCGAAGCTGCTATTCATTTGAATTAAGAAAATATTTGTTTATGACAACTTTTAAGTCATATCACACATTAAAAGGGAATTTTACATAAAATCATGGTCCATACACAACTGGACTTGCTGCTTCACAGACACCATTTTAACAATTTATAAAAAATAAATCACTTTCTGGCCATCGTATATTAGGCCTAGATATATATACATATTGTAATCATGATTTTTGAAAGTATTACATAGCTTTGTAAACATTTATTATTCTCATATGTTGAGTCACCCTATACAGTTTGATAAAGTACTTGGACCTGGAAGCCACTTCGAGTGACGTCACACTTAACAAACGTATACAATCTTATACAAACCATCGTTGTGATTTGCCTAATTACCCTAACTTGCCTAATTAACTTAGTTAAGCCTTTAAATGTCACTTTAAGCGCTTAATACTAGTATCTTGAATATATATATAGTAAAATATAATGTGCTGTCATTATGGCAAAGATAAAAAAATCAGTTTAGAAATTCGTTCAAAAAAATATACAGGGGGCTAATAATTCAGGAGGGCTACTAATTCTGACTTCAACTGTGTATATGTTGTGTCCTAAAAAGTTCCATCTAAAACAGTTGCTCTGTGATGTAATGTTGTGCAAACATTTCATGGGATTTGTTTTGGGATGTTTCCCCATACACAAGGGTCCAGTTTAAACTGCTCTGTGTCAGTTTACTGCAGGTCAGAAGGACTCAATGGTCTCACCTAAAGCCAAAGAGGCGATGAATGCGGTGGCCACGCTGCTGGCACAGAGCAGGATGGCATGACCCATCCTAAAGTTGCCCTCTGGGATCCAGCCAAAGATGACGGCGGCGATGGAAGCCAGAAATCCGACCACGGTGGCCTGAACCTGAACACAGCAGAGGGACACGATGAACTCAGACACCTCCATTACCCATCATCCCTCCCTCCCTCCTGAAGTTCAAAGTCTTTGTCCTGTTCATGTCAGGTTTACTTTGTTCTCTTTCATCATTAAGAGCACACATGCCACTATTGGGTTTGGAGTGATTTCCAGAAAGAAAAAAGTGTGCAATCTGGGAAAGTCAAAGCTCACATGATCGGAGACTCTGTCACTAAGCATTTACTCATATTAAGGGTAAATCGACAAAAATCTGTAGGACAGACGAATAGATTTATTTTGAAAGCACTTTGACTACATTATATTGCTGTAAAAAACATCACTTTTACTTCACATCTTGTTTTTGTTGTGTTTTTGTCTGTGACAATGTGCAACAAAGTGTAAAAAAGTATATTGTGTAGATGTTAGTATATCAAAACACTGGTGTATTGGCACTGTAAATATAATGAAATACGGTAATTTACTGTGCCATTTTTACATTTCTATCATATTTTTAGCAGTACAATTCTGCCAAACACAACAACTGTAAATTTTACAGATTTAATTTTTTACAGCGTAATTTTCATTCATTCAATACTCACTAGATAGTAAATGTTATTTAGTTGACTATATTAGAAAAGAGTAAATTAGTAGCATAACATTTCAAACATTGGCTGCATTCATAACAATGAACTTTGTATGACATTAACTGAAACTTAAAGTAAAGCGGTAAAAACATGTAAATAATAAATAAAAAAATGTAAAAGTTATGCCTGAAATACACTTCCTGACAAAAGTCTTGTCATCTATCCAAGTTTTATAAACAACAAATAATAACTCGACTTCTAGTTGATCATTTGGCATCAAAAGTGGCTTATATGAAAGGCAAAGGCCTCTAGATTACGCTTATTTTAGCAAAATAAAATATGATCATGCCTTGATTTTTAATTAATTAGGACAGTAAGGTTTGACTTTGCTTAGACAAAAGTCTTGTCACTTAACAGAAATAATGTACATTATGGAATATGAAGTCATGGTGCAGTAGAAAAAGAATGAATCTTGTGTATGACTCCCATGAGCTTGGAGGAATGCATCCATACATCTCTGCAATGACTCAAATAACTTATTAAAGTCATCTGGAATGGCAAAGAAAGCGTTCTTGCAGGACTCCCAGAGTTCATCAAGATTCTTTGGATTCATCTTCAATGCCTCCTTCATCTTACCCCAGACATGCTCAATAATGTTCATGTCTGGTGACTGGGCTGGCCAATCTTGGACCATCATCTTCTTTGCTTTCAGGAACTTTGATGTGGAGGCTGAAGTATGAGAAGGAGCGCTATCTGTCCTGTGGTTTGTAATGTAACGGGCTGCACAAATATCTTGATACCTCAGACTGTTAATGTTGCCATCCACTCTGCAGATCTCACGCACTCCCTCATACTGAATGTAACCACAAACCATTTTTTTTCCTTCACCAAACTTGACTGATGTCTATGAGAATCTTGTGTCCATGCTGGTTCCAGTAGGACTTCTGCAGTATCAGTGATGATTGGGATGCAGTTCAACAGATGATTCATCTGAAAAATCTACCTTTTACCACTTTTCCAAATGATCAACAAGAAGTCAAGTTATTATTTGTTGCTCTTACGACTGGGATCGAAGACAAGACTTTTGTCAGGTAGTTGTAGATTTCATTTTAAGTACTATAATCAACTAATACTATATCATAGCTAAATATAAAAATGAAATAAACTACAAAATTGGGCATGGTAAAAAAAAAAAAAAAAAACAGTTACTAATAAAAACTAGTGATGGGCAAACATTATAATTAATCCTAAATTAAAGTTTGTGTTGACAATTTAAGTGTGAGTACTGTTTATATTTATTATGTGTGTGTGTGTGTGTGTGTGTGTGTGTGTGTGTGTGTGTGTGTGTGTGTGTGTGTGTGTGTATATATATATATATATATATATATATATATATATATATATATATATATATATATATATATATATATATATATATATATATACACACACACACACACAGGCATATACAGTTGAAGTCAGAATTATTAGCCCCTCTTTGAATTTTTTTTCTTTTTTTAAATATTTTCCCATATGATTTTCAACAGAGCAAGGAAATTTTTACAGTATGTCTGATAATATTTTTTCTTCTGGAGAAAGTCTTATTTGCTTTATTTCGGCTAGAATAAAAGCAGTTTTAATTAAAAAAAAAAAAACATTATAAGGTCAAAATTATTAACCCCTTTAAGCTATATTTTTTGATAGTCTACAGAACAAACCATCATCAGACAATAACTTGCCTAATTACCCTAACCTGCCTAGTTAACCTAATTAACCTATTTAAGCCTTAAAATGTGACTTTAAGCTGTATAGAAGTGTCTTGAAAAATATCTAGTCAAATATTATTAACTGTCATCATGGCAAAGATAAAATTAATCAGCTATTAGAAATTAGTTAGTAAAACTATTATGTTTAGAAATGTGTTGAAAAAATCTGCTCTCAGTTAAACAGAAATCTGGGGAAAAATAAACAGGGGGGGCAAACAATTCAGGGGGGCTAAAAATTCTGATTTCAACTGTGTGTATGTGTGTGTATCACATAAACATAAGAAATATATATAATACACACATTTATATAATGTAAAAACTAATTTATATCTTGGATGCAATTAATCGCAACTAATCTTTGCCCAGCGCTACTAAAAGTGTATATTAAATAAAACCTGAAAAATAAATAAAATCTATTTCAAACTTTCTGATAAGTGAGGTTTTAAATAAGCTTTCATTTTTAGATATGAAAATCTAAATCATTTCAACTGATTTACAAAATAAGCCATGTATGGATTTGGAGCTGGCATGTAAACATCAGATCTAATCCGCTTGTTTATTTCACAGTAAGAATTGCCAAATAATCAGATTTTTGTGGCTGGCCTGAACAAAGCCTTTGTGAACTGGACGCTTGCCCTGTACATTAGACAAACAGGATTGATATTTTTAGAAGGTCTCCAACCTGAATTAGCGCGAGGTTTCCCATGATCATTTTCCACATATCCTTGGCTGTGTCCATTTGTCCAATATTAGCCTGGTGAGAGAGCACAGGAAGTCCATTTAAAAATACTCCCATTATAGTTTCAACACTGCACACTTGAGCTGAAGCTTTTAGATGATGTTTTAGTTTTGCAATCGGATTCAGTGTCCCGGAGCTAAATTCCACGCAAAAACAAACAGACATGAAAAAACATAATTTTCAATTAAAATGTAATAACTTTCTTTGGCTTTGAAACTACTTTATGGCTGATGTAACTAAAGCCACACAGATGATGAAAAATTATTAAAGAAATGCCTCGAACAATCCTTCTTGTGGATCTGTATGGACATTTTTGTCTTTCTTTTTACATTTTGTGATATTATTAGATGTCAATACAAACAATGTTTGTTTTGTTTGCTAAAATGTTGTATTTGTATTAAAATGTTATTAATTCACCCTCATTTCCTTTAATAAATCTGTACTACAATCTATATCTACATGCAGTACAAAAAATGTTACACTCTTGACCTAAAGGACAAATATGTCCCCATTAGGGTTGTCACGGTACTGACATTCAGCATCAATCGATACAGAAATTTTGAAAATGTCCGTTTCCTACTAACATTTAAGAGCGTTCTTAAACATCGCTGATTTGCTATTGTGTTCACATGCTCAACAGAAATGACTGGTTGGCTGTGAAGGTCATTAGTTTATCAAACTCACCGCTGTTTACGGAGTGTACCACAGAAACAGGGAAACTGGAGCGTTTCAAAGTCAGGTCGATCAGCTGGTTTGTCTATAAGCTGACATGAGACCGATCAGCCGATGAATCAGGGCTTAAAATGCTCCTTTTAAAATGCTTTTTAAATTTTTTTGTATCAATTGGTACTGAATTCCAGTATGACAACCCTAGTCCCCATAAAAATCAATTAAAACCACAATATTTTTCCCCAGCGTCATTTAAGATTGGAACATCCTTTTGGAAAAGTCACATTCCTTTTTAACAGGCTGCCATTTTGTTGGCAAGAATTAAAATCTGCAAAGATTTATAAAAATGTAATAATTTGGAAACTTTTTGGTTTATTTTGGAAACAATAAACTCTTTGACTTAAAGAAATCAAGAATTAATTTTTTTTGTTAGTAAAAACAACAGTATTGCACAAACAAACTATAATTTAAAATCAATAAAAGTAAATCAGTGACATTTAACACTTTTATAATGTTTTTTTTTGACAAAAAAACTAAAATAAATATTGTAAATAATGTTCTATGTACCAAAAAAGTCACCTATATCTTAAAGAGTCTGAGCAAATGTTCATCTTCAATGTCCTTAACTGCTGCCATCCACTTTTTGAAAATGACATGTTAAACTTAAATAATTGCCAATCTTTAATGGTTTGGTGCAGAGATTTAAGCTTAGCCATTTAAATAAGAGACTCATCAGATTGTAGCTCTAGTAAAAAATCATTTAAAAAGCTAAATTAAATAAAAGTTATGTGCCTTTAAGTTTGTGAAATCAACAAAACAATACAATGCATAAACTATTTTATGTAATATTTTAAATATTCTATATTATTATGAAATAAATTTACAAAACCTGTTTTAGCTCAAATTGGACAGAAAATCAAAGCTGAATATATGAAGAAACGTGATATCCCAAAACATGAGCTTTCAGTGAAATTTAGTTTAGCCGCAGTACCAAACGTCACCACAAGTTGACATTCAGTTTAAATTGGTGACCATATAAGGGCTCATCCTATTTCTGTGTATGTTTTGAACCATAATATTTCATACTTTTGACAATATGTATAAAATAGACATCACATTCTAGAGTAGAATGGTCAGTTTGGTGGTATTTGACTTGAACTTAGCCTAGAAAATCATCTAAAAATATGTTTACATGTGGATTGCTGTAGCAAAGTAATGTTTTTTAATGAGTATTCTTGTTGTAGATTATTAAATAACTGTTGTTTAGTATTATCTATCAGAAATCACCAGATATGGAAACAAGATATTCTAAGCTAATAAATGATATGTAGTTTGTCCTGATTGCTTTATGTTTAGATTACAATATTACGGTTTAAATATGTAATCGTAAATGGTCCCATGGTTTAAAAAGTGGTGACAGTAAATGGATTTTGATCTCTTACTCTTCCTAGATTACCAAAATCTCAAAACAGTGGTACAGTATGTATTAAGAAGACTTAGTCCTTTTCAATGATATATAGTTTGTCATGATTAGATGAGGAATTAGTTGCAATAATGTGAAGTAAACTTAATAGTGACAGTTACTGAATTAAAGAAAATTCATGAAAAATACTGTTAGAACTTCGGTTTCCACATTTCACTTGTTTATTTTTTGGCTTGGTTTTCATCTGTAAGGCAAGAAATTCACATATTAAAAGAAATAAAGTATATTAAAATATAAATGGTTTACATTCGTTGTGCAAACGCTGCAGGACTGGTTGCGTGCTAAAGTAAAATACTTCAAGTCAAGGGTGCAGAACAAAATCCTGCCTAATAACATCATAGTTAAACATTTCATGATCAAATCAAATCCCAACAGACAAAAACAAAGCCTCATCCAACTTGATATCCTTTTGGAAAATCCCTTTTATGTCACGTTTAATAGTCACAAAACAAAAACAAATAGTGCTGATATGATCCTCCTCAGACTGAGATCTTTCCATGCAAACGAAACAATGAAACACACACGGCAGGAAACATACATTTCGCTGGTGCTTTGCTCCAGCTTCCAGCAGAACAAACGGTGGTCAGTTCACAAGACAAAAGAGGGTTTGATGAGCTGGACAGATGCATCTAATCCTCCTCTTTCTACTTATCTCATCTTCTCTCACAACAGACACTAATGTCAAGTGCTCTCGGCCATACACAATCTCTCTGTGTACTACCTGCTTATAACTATGTCAAGACTCATTCACACTACCATGTAACTTTTTTAATGTTTTAAAATAAGCTTAGTGGATGTACATTTTGGAGATGCACATAAAAATGGTTGATGAAAATGGCAAGATGCGCATAAATTTTGAAAATAACTGAGTCGGATAAACTTTTTATTCGATAAGATGTGCATGAACTACAATGCAAACACTTCTACCGAACAAATTCCAGTTCGCACATTAAAAAAAAGTCATGTGATTTTGCTGTAATAATCATGTGGTGATAAAAATGTGTGTGAACGGACAAACCAGCAAGCTGGGCACTTTGTAAAACATCTAAAATGTTGATTTGGTCATTCTAAAACACCTTATCCATTTCAGTATTAGTGGTATTATATTATTTATTATTATTATTATTATTATATAATTATATTATATGTGTGTCAGGCTAATTCATTTCAAATGGAAAATGTACTTTTTTCCTTCTTCTGTGCAACACCATAAAGTCTGAAAAGCTAAACCTTAGCAGACAATGTCTTAAATGCAAATCAAGTACAGCAGCTCAACACACAAATGTAGAGGAACCAGAGCTCCCTCCTAAACGAGACAGGAAGTAGAATAGCCAGAGTACGTGCGCAGAATGCATTTGAGCGAGCAGCGGCCTCTGTTAGACATTCAGTGCACCTCACTGTAGCATTCATTGTGTTTCAAAAGAGCTGGAGCACTTCTGAGCTTCCTGTGAACTCGCCACTTCACCGCTTTAAAAAACTCGGTTAAACGCTGCATGACAAAATAAACCAGATTTCAAACATACTGGGAAGAAGAGCTGCTCGAAAGTACAAAAGTCACTGTGCACAATGTGAGGATGATGATGTTGGTGGGTAGCTTTGACATTTTGTTGCTACCTCTGAGGTGCATACAATTTTTTTAAATGAATTTCTAGGCATTGCTATGCTGAAGAGAGCTTGGTACTCAAGTCCATCGTTTTTATTATTAGAATTGGTATTTGGTCTGTTTATATTTTAAAATGTACAAATATTCTTCAAACGATTGAATTATACTACCGGCCACTTTATTAGGTACACCTTACGAGTGCCAAGTTGGAGCTCTTTTGCCTTCAGATCGGCCTTAATCCTTTGTGGCATAGATTCAACAAGGTACTGGAGATATTCCTCAGAGATTTTGCTCCATATTGACATGATAGCATCATGTAGTTGCTGCAGATTTGTCGGCTGCACATCCATGATGCGAATCTCCCATTCCACCACATCCCAAAGGTGCTCTATTGGATTGAGTACTGGTGACTGTGGAGGCCATTTGAGTACAGTGAACTCATCGTTATGTTCAAGGAACCAGTCTGAGATGATTCACGCTTTATGACATGGCGCGTTATTCTGCTGGAAGCAGCCATCAGAAGATGGTACACTGTGGTCATAAAGGGATGGACATGGTCAGCAACAATACTCAGGAAGGCTGTGGCGTTGACACGATGCTCAGTTGATACTAATGAGCCCAAAGTATGCCAAGAAAATCTCGCCCACACCATTACACCACCACCACCAGCCTGAACCGTTGATACAAGGCAGGATGGATTCATGCTTTCATGTTGATGACGCCAAATTCTGACCCGACCATCTGAATGTCGCATCAGAAATCGAGACTCATCAGACCAGGCAACTTTTTTCAATCTTCTATTGTCCAATGTTGGTGAGCCTGTGCAAATTGTAGTCTCAGTTTTCTGTTCTTATCTGACAGGGAGTGGCACTTGCTGTGGTCTTAGACTGCTGTAGCCGATCTGCCTCAATGTTGGACGTGTTGTGCATTCAGAGATGCTCTTCTGCATACCTAGTTTGTGACAAGTTGTTATTTGAGTTACTGTTGTCTTTCTATCAGCTTGAACCAGACTGGCCATTCTCCTCTGACCTCTGGTATAAACAAGGCATTTGCGTCCACAGAACTGCCGCTCACTGGATATTTTCTCTTTTTGCACCCTTCTCTGCAAACCCTAGAGATGGTTGTGCGTCTCAGTAGATCAGCGGTTTCTATAATACTCAGACCAGCCCGTCTGGCACCAACCATTCTGATGGTCAGTTTGAACTGCAGCAGATCGCCTTGACCATGTCTACATGCCTAAATGCATTGAGTTGCTGCCATGTGATTGGCTGATAAGACATTTGTGTTAACGAGCAGTTGGATAGGTGTACCTAATAAAGTGGCCGGTTAATGTACATGTACATTTAAATAACACATTTTACAAAAATTATAAATATGTAATGACAAACCTTAAGTTCATGGTTTGTCCAAGTTACTAACCCAAAAATTATGAGAAACCACAATAAAATAGACACAAAATGTCTCAATATCTGTGAAAAAAATACATTTAAAAAGGATATATTTTCATTAATTTAAAAATTTTTTTAAGTACAAATTACTTTTTCTTTTGGTAGTGGTAACTATTTTTTAAACAAAATCAAATTTTCTTTCATAAAACTTATATAAAGTTAATATTCAGTATCAATTCAATTAATAGTAATAATTGATTGAAAAAAAATCTAAATAATACAAAATATGCTTCGAATTTTAAGGATGTTTAAAACATGTTTCTATGCAGTTGCTATGTCGTGCTAAATGGTTGTTAGGTGGTCAATGAAAAGACTCACTCTAGTCAATCCTTTCATTTAAGGCAACACTGCAACTTCTTTATTATGAAGTTGTGATCTGAATGTTTAAATGTTTGTTAAACAAGATAAAAATACATGTACTGTACATTCAAATAAAATATTTCTCAAAAAATAAGTTTGTGTTTATTTCAAGTAACTAACCCCAAAACGATGAGGATAGCATTAAAAATCACTTAAAGTCCTTGTGAAATTAAAACAAACAATGTTGATATTGCTAACAAATATAGGTATACTTTAGGTCAGGGGTGTCCAAACTCAGTCCTGGAGGGCCGGTGTCCTGCAGATTTTAGCTCCAACCTGCCTCAACACACCTGCAAGGATGTTTCTAGGAAGTCTAGTAAGAGCTTGATTAGCTAGCCCAGGTGTGTTTGTGGTTGGAACTATACTTTGCAGGACACCCCTGCTTTAGGTCAACAATTATCAACCTGTGCAAGTTCATTCATTAATTTTCCTTCAGCTTAGTCCCTTTATTTTTCAGGGGTCACCACAGTGGAATGAACCGCCAACTTATCCAGCATATGATTCATGCAGTGGATGCCCTTCCATCACATGGAAACACCCATACACCTTCATTCACACACATACACTATGGCCAATTTTAGCTTACCCAGTTCACCTGTACCGCATGTCTTTGGACTTGTGGGGGAAACCGAAGGAAACCCACAGGGACACGGGGAGAACATGCAAACTCCACACAGAAATGCCAACTGACCCAGCCGAGGCTCGGGGCCTTCTTGCTGTGAGGTGACAGCACTACCTACTGCGCAACGGCATTTAAACACCAAAACTAAAATCTTAAAGTTTATCCTAAACTGTACAGGAAGCCAACGAAGAGAAGCCAGTATTGGTGTAATGTGCTCCCGTTTGCATGTCCCCGTCAGCAAACAAGCAGCAGCATTCTGCACCATCTGCAGACGAGTAATGGAAGTATGGCTATTACCCACATAGAGGGCATTATAAGAGTCAAGATTAAAATATGTATAACCTTTTCAATGTCCCTAAAAGACAAAAAAGGCTTTAATTTGGATAATGAAACTAGCTTTAACTACTGAATGAATCTGTTAATCCAGTTTGAAGTCACTATCCATAATAACACCCAGGTTTTTTACATTGGGTTTCACAAAATAGTTTAAAACACCAAGAGCCAAACAATCCCCTGGATCAAAATACCATCACTTCTGTCTTTCTTTCATTGCACATAAAAAATGTAGTGCCAACCAAGATTTGACGTCCTTTTTATTTTAATGTCTAAAATGTTGGTCTGTTCGCACAAGTCAGTTAGACCAATATGATAAATCAGTGGCCATTAAAGATTAGGCAAATGTGTTTCTCAAGTCAAGTTCACTTATTTAAAAGGATTTTTAGATATTTTTCTCACAGCAAAATTACAATCAAACTGTTTTGGGGTAAATAAATGATGTTAATATTTGGTTAATATCAAATAAACAATTAAATAAACAACAAATAATTGGTTTAAAAGCAAATAAATGTAAAATCCTCAAACAATGCATATTTAGTTTCTATCTTCTTTAAGGAGGTTTAGATTTTTGGTAAAAATGGAAAACAAAACTCTCAAGTTCAACCATTTCTTTTTATGCTTTCTGGCTTTGATTTATGTTAATTATTTTGTAATTTAAAATTTTTGTAAAAAAAAAAAAAGATTAAAAAAAGCCTATTATTTTGGTTCTTAAATAAAATGATCTTGTTTAAAGGAGATTTAGATTTTCATTTCAACTGGAAAACAAAACAGTAGTCCTTAAAAGACAAAAAAGACTTTAATTTGGATAATGAAACTAGCTTTAATACCGAATGAATCTGTTAATCTAGTTTGAAGTCACTATCCATAATAACACCCAGGTTTTTTACATTGGGTTTCACAAAATAGTTTAAAACACCAAGAGCCAAACAATCCCCTGGAGCAAAATACCATCACTTCTGTCTTTCTTTCATTGCACATAAAAAAATGTAGTGCCAACCAAGATTTGACGTCCTTTTTATTTTAATGTCTAAAATGTTGGTCTGTTCGCATAAGTCAGTTAGACCAATATGATAAATCAGTGGCCATTAAAGTATAGGCAAATGTGTTTCTCAAGTCAAGTTCACTTATTTAAAAAAATGTTTAGATATTTTTCTCACAGCAAAATTACAATCAAACTGTTTTGGGGTAAATAAATGATGTTAATATTTGGTTAATATCAAATAAATGTAAAATCCTCAAACAATGCATATTTAGTTTCTATCTTCTTTAAGGAGGTTTAGATTTTTGGTAAAAATGGAAAACAAAACTCTCAAGTTCTACCATTTCTTTTTATGCTTTATGGCCTTGATTTATTTTGTGTTAATTATTTTGTAATTTAAAATTTTTGTAAAAAAAAAAAGATGAAAAAAAAAGCATAATATTTTGGTTCTTAAATAAAATGATCTTGTTTAAAGGAGATTTAGATTTTCATTTCAACTGGAAAACAAAACAGTAGTCCTTTAAAGACAAAAAAAGATTTTAATTTGGATAATGAAACTAGCTTTAATACCGAATGAATCTGTTAATCCAGTTTGAAGTCACTATCCATAATAACACCCAGGTTTTTCACATTGGGTTTCACAAAATAGTTTAACACACCAAGATCCAAACAATCCCCTGGATCAAAATACCATCACTTCTGTCTTTCTTTCATTACACATAAAAAATTAGTGCCAAGCAAGATTTGATGTCCTTAAGACAGTCCAACAATGGCGTTATGGACCCAGCATCTTTCTGTTTTAATGGCAAATAAAGCTGTGCATCATCTGCATTAAAATGAAACGAAATCCCATACTTTCTACAAAAAGACCCCAACAGAAGCAGATATAAGGAAATGGTGTCAGTTTGACACTTCAGCCACATTATTCTTAACCACACCCCTCTTACTGTTAGTTTGCTATGAGGGAATGATGCACAAAAAGAAAGCCCCGCCCCCTAGTTAATATTCCACTTCAGCAGGAAGCACATCAACATACTGAAATAAACGCCGCAGCAACTTCTGTTCACATGGACATTAAAGTCTCAATACTGGTTGTTTACAAAAATGATTGTACACAAGGAGGAAAACATCAACTCTTTCTCTTTTTTTTCCCCTCCGGTAATCTGATTTCTATTCTGGCTCAAACTCCAATAACTGCACAATTAGTAACTCCACTACATTACAAATATCCTGTGCAACAGGAAGAAGGAACAAATCAGGCGGTGGAGGCCATGAGTGGGGCAGTCCCAGCTTGTGTTTAAGTCAACTAAATGTACTTATGCATGTGTGAGTTTGAGTCTGTATGTGTGTGTGAGAGGCTTAAGAAAGGAGCAGTGGAGTGTGTGCCAGCTGCTGCTCTCAGAAGTGACCCGCTGAGGCGATTCTTCCGCACTGCGTCCTGCTCTCTGCACCGGTCACACACACACACACACACACACACACACACACACACACACACACACAGACACAGACACACACACACACACACACACACACAGACACAGACACAGACACAGACACACACACACACACAGACACAGACACACACACACACACACACACACACACACACACACACACACACACACACACACACACACACACACACACACACACACACACACACACACACAGAGCACTATGAGGATAAAACAGAGCTGCATTGGCTGCTTCCACTGATGATGTCAGGTTTATAAATAGAAAACGTCCATTGTTTACTCGTCTTTATGACTAACACAAAATAATGTGCTGGTCATTATTTTCCCGCGAATTACGGAACAAAATGAGACCTGAGAAAAAATGTTGGTCTGTCCGCATAAGTCAGTTAGACCAATATGATAAATCAGTGGCCATTAAAGTTTAGGCAAAAGTTAAAAATTAAATAAAATGATCTTGTTTAAAGGAGATTTAGATTTTAATTTTAACTGGAAAACAAACAGTATTTTCTGAAGTTCAACAATTTTTGAACGTTTTATTGCCTAGATTTATGTTAAATAACGTTTTTAGTATTTAAAATGTATTTTAGTATAAAAAGCTTATTATTTTGGTTCTTAAATAAAATGATCTTGTTTAAATGAGGTTTAGATTTTTGTTTTAACTAGAAAACAAAACTGTATTTTCTGAATTTCACCCTTTTTTATGTTTTATTGCCTAGATTTGTTTATGTAAATTTTTTTTAATTTACAATGTTTTAGTATAAAACTGTTTTAAAAAAGCGAATTATTTTGGTTCCCAAATAAAATTATCTTGTTTAAAGGAGGTTTACATTTTAGTTTTAACTGGTAAATAAAACTGTACTTTCTGAAGTTCAACTATTTTAAAAATGTTTTATTGCCTAGATTTATGTTAAATATTTATTTTATTTTTTTTGTATTAAAAATGTATTTTAGTACAAAAAGCTCATTACTTTAGTCCTCAAATAAAATGATCTTACTTAAAGTAGAATAAACAAAAAACAAAACAAAAAAAAACTAATAAATATTGCGATATGAATACAGTAGAAGCAGATAATTTGAATATCATGGTTTTCTAGGGAGTCTTCAGCCACAGAAACAGAATAATAGATTGAACAAAAAAAATGTTTCTTTCTTTGCTTTGTCTCATTTCAAGTACAAATATCTAAAAATGTATAAGTTTTGTTTTCCACTTTAGAAGAAATGAGTCCAAATTAAGAGTTTTATTATAAGTCAATTTTAAGTAAAATTATCTGCTAGTCAGGTAAGTAAAACAATTTTAATAATCGTATTATTATATTACATTATTATACAATCTGCATAATAATAATAATAATAATAATAATAATAATAATAATAACAACAACAACAACAACAACAACAACAACAACAACAACAATAATAATAATAATAATAATAATAATAAAAACAATACTACTACTACTAATAATAATAATAATAATAATAATGATAATAATAATAACAACAAATAAAAAAATTATTTAAAAATATATTTTCTGAAGTTCAACCATTTTTTGTAATGTCTTATTGGCTAGATTTATTTTATGTTAAATGATTTTTTTTATATATTTTTAGTATGAAAGTATATATATTTATAAAAAGCTAATTACGTTTTAAGCTATCAGGAACTACTAGTGTTATGGTAACTAATAACCTTAGCTTTTTTGGATTTGATTGAAATGCAATAATGTGCACCTTTCGTAAAGCTGCTGTTAAACAATAATAAATGTGAAAAGCACTATACAAATAAACTTGAACTTGAATTGAACATTATGCTTCACAGAGAGAAAAAAAAAATCGGAATAATCCAGTTTTCATTTTTGGGTGAACTGCTCTTTCAGAGGCTGCCGCTTGCAGATAAGTGAGGGTCCGAGCTGTGATGATAAGCTCTACGCAAGACATTTGACGCAAAACACGCCAGCGGTCACGCACACAACACTCCTACAAGGCGATAAAACCACAAGAAATGGGAGGAACTGGTCAGAGCCAGAGACTGCTTTTGGTCTGCTTTTCAGTCTACACAAGCTCAGATAAAATGACATGTGGCAGAAAGCCAGAATAGGTGCTTTGTTCTGAAGAAACAAGATACAAGTTTGTGCGACCGTTAACATTTTGACAAACAAGTTGTGGAGCGAGCGTGGGGCTTACGGGATGAAATATTTAATAGGATCAAGAGCTAACACCCTCTGACTTAATATTACTGGAACACTGCGCTGTATAACAGGAGCTTAGTCACCTTCCAGGCATTGTGGAGTGACACAATAAATAAACACCGCCGACGTTTCACAATTAATTACATCATATTTTAAAACAATATAGGAATCGCACTATTAAACCCACAGTAAATTAATTTTAGTAACATTCAAGACGTAAAAGAAGTCTCTGATGTCCCTGGAGTGTGAAGTTTCAGCTCAAAATACCTCACAAATAATGTTTTGTTACTCTTTAAAACTGCCTATTTTAGCCTTTGGTGACTGTCGCTTTAAATTCAACTGAGATTGTGTTCCCAACCCACTTTTCAAAATGATCTTCAGCAAGTGCTGTGTAAAAACTCTAATGGCAGACGGCTGATTCTCACTCAGGGTGGTTTATGCTAATGAGGGAGAGATTGTCATTAATGGGTGGGGTTTTTCGTCTCTGATGACAAGTACAAAGAGCGAATGTCAATTAAAGTGTTAATCAAGTGTTAATATCAAAAAATAGACATAATAACTTTTTAGCTAATTTTTGCTGGTTATATTTACACATTGTTGCCTCGAAACTGTTTAAAATTCTTACAAAAGTGATTTTTGCATGATTGGTCACCTTTAATGTGCATTTTAGGATATAGCACTGATGAAAATCACTGAAATGGAATTGAAACCAAGATTTGTATAAATAAATAAAAAATACTAATAATTCACTAATAAATTTCACACTAATAAATTTTTTAAAATATTTTAAAATACTAATAAATTCACTAATGAATTGCATAAATAAAACTAAGGGCAGCCATCTGCTGTTAGTGTTTTTCCACCATATCTACTGAAAATAAATGTTAGGCATTATAGAGCCAATTTTCAGACCAGCGCAAGAGTAATTTTCACGTTTTGTACCAAGTTATTTAAATAGCAAATCTATTTACGCCCCTTTTTTCTGTTTATTCATGACAATTAGCATTTGTATAATGTTGTTACTAATATTATTTTTTACTTTAGGCATATTTATTTTTGTTTTAATAAAAACAAGTTTAGATTTTTCCCCCTGTCGGATTTTAGAAAGGTATGCATCACCATATGGAGCATAAGAATAGAATGTGTGTTTGGATTTAACTTTGTTTTTTAACCACACTTTGTCATTATTGTTCATTTATTAATTTGCTGGAAATTAGAACTGAATTTAGAAATCGTTTGAAACAAATCCTTGCACTTAACAAATGAAATTAAATATGTAGGCTGATGGATGTCTTCAGTAGAGCGAGTTTCCTCCATTTCCTTACTCTACAAAAGTAAAGGAGTAAAGAGGAAAAGTAAAGAGAAAGTGAAGAGGTCGAATGGAGGAGGCTAGTTCTTTATCCTCGCGCTGCAGATGGTCTGTTTACTTGTTTTATTGGTAGTGAAGCGTTCAGTTTTTCCACTTAAAGTCCAGCATGTAAATAGCAAATGCACCATGGTGCAACGCAACCGACTCTTAAAGGGAATGGGCGATGAGACTCTGAATGGTTTAATGGTTGTTGTGCTCAAAACAGACTGCATTTTTCGGTCCTTAAAACCGCAAAAGTAGTAGTGCTAGTAGTGATTGTAGAAGTAGTTGTGGTTGTTGAAGTAATAGTTGTAGTAGATATAGTAATAGTAGACATCACTGGTGTAGTAGTATCAGAATTAGTAGATGCTGTAGTAGCAGTGGTTGTCGTTGGTGTAGTAGTATCAGAAGTAGCAGATGTTGTCGATGTAGATGTTGTAGTAGTGGTAAATGTTGTTGTAGTATCAGTTTTAGTAGATGTAGTAGTAGTCATTGTAGTAGTATCAGTTGTAGTAGACATAGTAGTAGTAGTGGTAGTAGACATTGTAGTAGTCGTGGGTGTGGCTGTAGTAGCAGCAGTAGTGGTTGTAACATTAGTAATTTTCTGTAGTATAAGTAGTTGGCTTAGTACTTGTAATTAATTATTATTACTGTTTTCCTTTTCATTATTATTATCATTACATTACTATCTTTGTTGTCACTCCTTACCACAGATTTTTTTTCTCTATTTATTTTATTTATATATATATATATATATATATATATATATATATATATATATATATATATATATATATATACATACATACATACATACACACATTTTTTTCACCATATGCATGTACTCAGACTATCCACCTAGTTACCTTTAAATGTGCGCACACACACGCACACATTGTGTTTTCATGTTTTTGTTGTTGTTTTGTTCTTTTGCATGCGATCCCATTTTGTGTACTACTTGCATAAATTAATTTTTTTTAAAAACAGCTAAAGTGGATTCGTATACGCCCTTAATGCTTTTGCATCTTGCGCTTTACACTTTGTGCTTAGATTGTAAAATCTAAAATAGAACCCTTTATCCCATTTGAATTTTAAGCGACAGTCACCAAAATGGCACATTTAGGATCAAAGCCTAAAAGTGTCAGTTTCAAAGAGCTATAAAACATTATTTGTGGAGTATTTTAGGCTAAAACTTCACATACACACTCTAGGGACATCAGAGACTTATTTTACATCTTGTAAAAGGGGGTATAATGGGCCCCCTTTGAAGCAGTTTGATACTGGATGTCCCACTGTGTAAACAAAACATACATTGACACAAGGATTGAAGATTTCTTGAGTAAATTTACTAGCTTTTCAAACGGTTCAAATGTGTAACCCCTCCAAAAATAAAAAAAATTAAAAAAATAACACGGAGTAACAATTCACATTGATGTTTAACAGGACGAGTCACATTCAAAGGCATGAAATGAATAAAAAAGTAAAAATCTGGTCATGTGGGTCTAATACTATTAAAGGAATTTGATGTAAGAGCATTAGAAACCAACAGTGCACTTAATCTGCTGATAATTAGCAGAAACATCATAAAGCGGCTGAGCACTTGCTGTAGATTTACAGCACACAGACGGCCTCAAAACCATGGGGGGGCCGCACTGTCTGTTCACCCTTTCACTAAATTCCACCAAAACTGAAATCAGCTCTCCCTAAATGTGGGATTTTGCACCTAATTGAAAGCGTTCAGCAAGTCCAAATGTTTAATAAGGATTTAAAGGACTGATTCACCCAAAAAACGAACATCATTTTCACATCATGTACTTGCTTCCACGTCCTTCCACATCAGATTATTTTCCTAACGTAGGCTCGAAATGACAAGGAGGTGAATAAATACTGGGGCGGCCTAATTATGGTTACTTTAAATCATTGCTCTCAAATGTAATTAAATGAAAACAATGTCGTCTGAGAGCGTGCAAACACTGCTCCCAGATTTAACCAGTTAACGTGGGCTGCTTAAGGACGTGTTATGATTATACGTGTAATCTTGCGGCAGGAGCTCAGAGAACCGCAGCCCAAAAGAATGTCTGGATTTGCCACAAATCTGGCACAACTGTGTCTAGACGAGACGCATTGAGTGTTGGAGTACGAAGTGTAACTGTGAGAGGTGTAAGTTTGAGTGCTTAAAAGGATTATTTATGACATTTATGCACTGTAAAACCTGATAAGATAACTCAAATTGTTTGAGGAAACCAGTTTATAAAACATTTAGAGTATGAATAACTTAAATAATTTAAGTTCAGTTATCAAATCGGTATGATTTCAGTTAATAGAATGAACCCAGCATGCACAGGATGTCAATATGATGTCAGATGTACCCAAACATCATGGGGACGTTGTATTTTATTTGGAAATGAAGATCGGGTTGACATCAGAACCCAACGTCAGGCCGACATCAATGTCCAACCTAAACTCAACCAAATATCAACATCTAATGATGTTACAGCTTAACGTTGTGTGGATGTTACCGCAATGATGTCTATAGGATGTTGGATTTTGGTTGCCATACCTCACCAATAATTGTCAGCATTTGACGCCAAGATGACATTGGTTTAAGATGCTGTCTTGATTTTGGATTTTGGTCACTTTCCAACACAATGTAAAATCAACGTCACTTGACGACATTGTTGGAAGTCAAAATAACGTTGTCTTTAGAAACTAGCTGGACACTGAATTTTGGTCGTAACGTAACGTAACGTAACGTAACGTCTTATGACATTAGCCCCTTTCACACAGTGATACCGGTAAATATCTGGAAAATTTCCGGAACGACTTTACCGGTATATTCAAAAAAGAGCTGTTCACACAGGCGAGGACGTTACGGAAATTTTCTGGAAAAGAGCGTTCACACATCCATACCAAAATACCGGTAAATTCTTACATCATTCACCACAAATGAGCTTTAAACGGGTGCGCTTGTATTTGTAAACATTTGACTAAATTACAAACTCTGTGGATGATCAATATTGTGAACAACTTTCGCATGTCGAGATGTTCATAATATGTGCGTGTGCAGGCGCTCACAGGCTGTTTCACAGGCACACGCAAAGCTTGAAGGTAAACAAACAACGGCTTATCATAAGCATCTTATCGATGATTATTTACACAGTTGGCATTAAGAAGAACATATAAACATGATCTGACTAACTTCTAGCAGCTAAATGTGCCTGGAAAAATATTCAAAGGCTTTTATTCTCACAAACCGCGTGGACGTAAATGCGTCTGACTGTTGTGATTAGCTAAAGCAGACGTCTCACGTCAGCACGTTCTAGACGTGCACGCACTTATTACGGCAATCTTCCTTCTGCATTCACACAGCGCAGCATTCCGGCAAATTGTCGGTAATGTTACAACTTCTCTTTCCGGAAAATAGCCAGAACGAATTTACCGGTATTTTCAAAAAGGACCTGTTCACACATACAACCTTTCCGGAAAAATGCTGGCAATTTTCCGGAAAGGTTGTATGTGTGAAAGGGGCTATTGTGTGCCTGCTGGAAAGTGCAAACAACTATAGAGCTACTCAAATTCGTTTTGAGTTCTGCTTGATATCATCAGGTTGAAAGTCAAAGCAACTTTCCAAAAACCTATAAATAAACTAATATATTTCATCGTGTCAATTTTACTGTCAACTTTAAGAGTGTTATTTGACCATAGTGTCCTAATGATGTCCCAATATGATTTTAGAGAATAAAGCAGTATGCCTACAGTTTCAATATACTTCAGCTAAAGACAATGAAACTTTGTGTAAATATTTTATAGTGGATATTTGACTTGTGGTGTTGGCGTTTACAGACATACAGTTAAACGAATTGTATGTCTGCACAAACAAGAAATCAAAAACGTGATCCTGACATATTCAAGAAAATTAATTAAATGGCCATTGATTAAATCAAATATGTTTTGATGTTTTAAAAAAAACTTATCTGATGCCCTTATAGGCTTTATTTGTATTTAACATTAACAAAATACGATAAAAAGATATTTGATTATATAGCATATATTTTCAAATGTCAATTATCCTCGTGACTCAAAGCAGAATTTGTATGCATCATTACTCCAGTCTTGAATGTTACATAATCCCCTAGAAATCACTGCAATGAGGCCATTATCATTATTATGAAAGCTTTAAACATTTGTGCTGCAATATTTTGTACATTTTTTGCGGCAAAAGTTCAAAAGATCAACATTTACTTGAAACGAAAATCTTTTGCGACATTATAAATGTCTTTCCTGTGATTTTGTATCAGTTTAATCTGTCCTTGCTGAATAAAACAATCGATTTCTTCCCAAAATAGGTCATAACTACACTCTTTCAAAGTATTGTAAGTATAAAACAATAACAAGTGGAGTTTGCATATAAATATACACATGTTAGTTGGGTATGTTCTAACAAAGCAACAAATAAACTCTCAAAAATCGTGAGTTCGTTACTATAATTTTTTTTAATAAAGGCTGTTAAATTTACTGATCCCTAAAAATAATACCACAATATTCCTCATCCATCTTTTATAAATGCTTGCTGTCCTCTATATAACTACATTTAACTTAATGGTTTATCATAAAAAATGCATGACATCCTGTTTTACCAAAAATAAATAAATCTTTCAAATGAGAACAGTAGTGCAGATTTGACACTAGCGATTATATTTCCAGTTACTAAACTCTAGCACACCTCTGAAAGTTGCATAAAAGCATGTGCAAACATAACTCATTATCGAGACAAAGAAAAAAAACAATGTGATTGAAATTGAATGGTATTATAACATGCGGCCGAGTTTTAATTGAATATCAAGTTAAAGTCGTCCCATTCCATCAACATTTACTTTATGCGGACCAAATAATCACACAAGCTGTACTTCTGCCTATTAGAAAGCCAATGTGTGCAATATTATCCTTACCGCGGTAGACAGTCTGGATGCAAGGGTCATCTCCAAGTTCCCTTTCAGGCCCAGGAGAGCAGGCACAAGGATAAAGACTTCAGTCACCTCCGTGAACACTGTCCAGTGCTGTTGAGAAAGAGAAACACTTTTTAGTGTCTAAACATCACGGCCAAATTGCACTTAGAGATCTTCTGCAAGCCTAAAGACAGATTTTTATATGAGATCTGTTTGATATCATTAAATTTGATCATGAGCTGCAATTCAATAGGCTTAATTAAAGGAAAATTGATCCGTATACTCTACTCTGAAGTCACATATACTAGAATGCTGTGTTTAAATACTTTTAAATGCTAAAATCAGGTTTCAAGTCAAATTTAAGACTTTTTAGGACCATTATGAATGAAATTTCATAATGAAATAATTAAACTATATTGGTTAACAGGGTTGATAATTTTCATTTTTGTTAAATTTTTTTTTTTTTGATTGATTGTTGGTTGTACCGATTGAGTAATGTTACATGGACAAGGGAAAATAAAGACCTGTTTAAAATTATTTAAGATCTACATAATCATATTTCAGTAAATTTAAGACTTTTTAAGATCACGCAGACTCTTCTGTCTAAAGCGACTTAAAATTAAGGAGGCATTCAGCGAATCAACCAAAGGCAATACACACAAGAAGTGCTGATTATACAAAGAATCTGTTAATGCTCAGAGAATTAAATTCTAGAGTAAGAAAGAAGGGGTTTTAGAGAGAAAAGTGTTTCTACAGGTGGTTTGTCAAGCCCACTCTCCTGTGTGAGGCACACTTCATAAATGCACAATGTTTTTTTTTTTTTTTTTTAGAGATATTGGGTGATTGATGCAAATGTGCAAAAACTGGTGCAAGTGTCAGTTAAAGTGACAGAAAGATGAAAGTGTGTGTTTTCTACAGGTGGTTTGTCAAGCCCACTCACCTGTGTGTTTCACTCTTCATAAATGCACAATTTTTTATTTATTTTTTTTTTAGAGATATGGGGTGATTGATACAAATGTTCAAGAACTGGTGCAAGTGTCAGTTAAAGTGACAGAAAGATAAAAGTGTGTTTTTTCTACAGGTGGTTTGTCAAGCCCACTCACCTGTGTGTTTCACTCTTCATAAATGCACAATGTTTTTTTTTTTTTTTTTTTTTTTAGAGATATGGGGTGATTGATGCAAATGTGCAAGAACTGGTGCAAGTGTCAGTTAAAGTGACAGAAAGATGAAAGTGTGTTTTTTCTACAGGTGGTTTGTCAAGCCCACTCACCTGTGTGTTTCACTCTTCATAAATGCACAATGTTTTTTTTTTTTTTTTTTTTTTAGAGATATGGGGTGATTGATGCAAATGTGCAAGAACTGGTGCAAGTGTCAGTTAAAGTGACAGAAAGATGAAAGTGTGTTTTTTCTACAGGTGGTTTGTCAAGCCCACTCACCTGTGTGTTTCACTCTTCATAAATGCACAATGTTTTTTTTTTTTTTTTTTTTTTTAGAGATATGGGGTGATTGATGCAAATGTGCAAGAACTGGTGCAAGTGTCAGTTAAAGTGACAGAAAGATGAAAGTGTGTTTTTTCTACAGGTGGTTTGTCAAGCCAGCCCACCTGTGTGAGCCACGCTTAATTACATAAATGTTTTGAGGTTGTCATGTGGTGTGCTGAGGGGCAGAGAAAAGGCGGTCTTGTTTACAGGGGTTCAGGTGATCGTGGAAGAGATGGGTTTTAGTTGTCATTTGAATGATACTAAATGTTACTCAGTGTAACGATAGAAGTCACAAAAATCATTTGATAACAATAAAAAAATCTATTTACAGATTTGCACTAAAATAGTATCATCATGTTTCCCCTAATTTTTATCCTTTAAACCACAGGGTTTAACCATATCCCTCCAATACGTTTTTGTAACATAAAATACAATACAATTAAATATGATCACTTATTCTTTTAGATATTTTAAGAAGTATGGGTCAGAATAAGAATGCTATTTATTTTTCCATGAAAATTTAGCATTATTTTAACCATATTTTGAAATTTTCACTGATGTAATTTGAAATATTTGCATTTAACATGCTTGCTATAAAATAAAATCATGTTTGTAAACCTAAATTAATGTGAACACCAAAATAGGAAGTCTAATTTTTGACTCTCAATTAGAAAATCCCGTTTTACATTTAACCTCTGAGCAATAAATCCTCCTGCATGTTAAATAAGCACCAAAATAACCAAATACTGCTCCTTTTACAACAAACGTTTCTACACTTTTAAGAGAGAAAAGCTGTGATAGCAGTGAACTTATCATCTGCCAATGTTAAACTCTGGCCAATTTCAGGTCTATTGACGACTTCGTCCATTTGATTCTCTTCCAAGCGTCTGACTTGAGACGGCTAATGTTGATGACTCTGGTAACTGGCAGGCTGTTTTTTTTCCATTAGGCTGCAGTGCCTTAGATGCATTGCAGCAGCGAGCGGTATAGATCAATACGTAGAAAGAGTGCTTATCTTTAGAGCCATTCCCACTGGTGCACAGCAATTACAGGCCTGACACTGACTAGCTAAATCAATTCTAGCATCTTGTCAGCACATAAAGATAGTGAGAAAGCACGGCGGGCACTGCTAACGTAAAGTTCGAGAAAAAGCGAAAGGTAAACATAAGACAACAAATCTACAAATAGCAGCAATAAGCACTAGTTGAAGAGTTCGAGCGGTGCAGCTTCCAATGGGTGGGTTTAAATGGCCGCTTCTTTTTCCTTGAGCCTTTGGCAGTGCAGGGGCCACTTTTAAAAAAAGGACGAACATCAATTGGGAGCTGGCGCTCAGCCACTTTGTGTTCGGTTCCCTTTGACTGAACCTCCTCTACTCTGTCTATCTCCCTCCCCCAGTACGATGTTGTCTTCAGGGGAACAGCATAGTCCTGGCCAGTGCTTCCATGTGCCTCCATGGGTTCTGCGAAATTGACGCACAGCAGTGCAGGCATGCGACCAGAGGGGGGTCTCGGATTGCAGGATTGTGTAATGTTGGCTGGCAACGCTCCTCAGTTCCAGCACCTTGGTCTCCAAGGCATAGCGTATAAGGTCACAGAGGAATTCTGAAGACACTCTACAGACCTGGGTTGTGTTTAACACCGGTGAACCTGCAGTCATTTATGTGCATGCTTAAATATGCCTTATATTGCTGCAAGTATACAATATTACAGTTTTAAAAATAAGGCATAACATGTTAAAAAGTTTACAAATAGAGTAGTGGGGTTGCCCCAATGTAAAAGAAGAACCTTTTAGCAGAGAATTCTCAAAAAACCAAAAAAAGATTGTGTAACCCACTGGTCCTACTGCACCCAACCCGATCTGAGCTGGGATCGAACCTGCAATTCTTATAGCACATTCAGAGATCAGAAAACTGAGGTTTATCTACAAAGCACTTCGCTAGCTGGCCTCCAATACACTCACCCCCTAAACCTTACTCCCATCCCGGACGAGCCCCCACATGTAACCCACCAGTCCTACTGCACCCAACCCGATCTGAGATGGAATCAAACCTGCAATTTTTTGTATGCGAGTTGGTTGCTCTAACAAGGAGGCTAAAGACCTCTAGCGTCTGTCTCTAAAGCACCTTCAGTGGGTCAGAGGTCTGAGGTTTACCTGAAAAGCACTTCGTTAGCTGGCCTCCAATACACTCACCCCCTAAACCTTACTCTCATCCCAGATGAGCCCCCACATGTAACCCACCAGTCCTACTGCACCCAACCCGATCTGAGATGGGATCAAACCTGCAATTTTTTGTATGCGAGTCGGTTGCTCTAACACGAAGGCTAAAGACCTCTAGCGACTGTCGCTAAAGCACCTTCAGAGGTCAGAGGACTGAGGTTTACCTGAAAAGCACTTTGCTAGCTGGCCTCCATTACGCTCACCCCTAAACCTTACTCCCATCCCGGACGAGCCCCCACATGTAACCCACCAGTCCTACTGCACCCAACCCGATCTGAGCTGGGATCAAACCTGCAATTTTTTGTATGCGAGTCGGTTGCTCTCACAAGGTGGCTAAAGACCTCTAGCGTCTGTCTCTAAAGCACCTTCAGGGGGTCAGAGGACTGAGGTTTACCTGAAAAGCACTTCGCTAACTGGCCTACATTACGCTCACACCCCTAAACCTTAGTCCCATCCCCGACGAGCCCCCACATGTAACCCACCAGTCCTACTGCACCCAACCCACTCTGAGCTGGGATCGAACTAGCGATTCTTCGTATGCGAGTCGATTGCTCGACAAGGAGGCTAAAGACCATGACCTCTAGCGTCTGGCACTATAGGTCAGAGAACTGAGGTTTACCTGCATAGCACTTCCCTAGCTGGCCACCATTACACTCACTCCCATCCCTGACGAGCCCCCACATGTAACCCACCAGTCCTACTACACCAAACCCGCAATGAACTTACGTTCTTTAAAAAAAAATCTTAAGAAACCCTTTTAACTAAAAAAAAACCTTGAAAATTTCCATTGGTGTTAACCCTTTATCGGATGAAGAACCATAAATAGTAACTTCATTGACCTTGTAACATGGAAAGTATGTTTTTAAGTCATAAAAGTTCAAAGTCTTGAAACAACCCCCAATTACACTTCAGGGTTTTTGCAATGAGTATTTCAATGACTCCATTATAAAGGCTTAAAGGCTCTTAATTGAACAGCAATGAAGGGACTAAATAACATTTTGTCCAGTGAAACACACAAAGATATTTTGAAGAAAGCTGGAACAGCACAGCCAGATCTATATAATCTATAGTTTATAGTCTTAGTGACACTACAATATGAAATAATCTCTTATCTTTGCATGACACATTGACGTAACAGTACAGAATGGCTCTTTTGGCATTATCTGGAGCATAGTAAAACTCATGGGGTCAAGGAAGGTCTCATTTTTTTAAAGTTTTCTAACAAGTGGTAATATACATGTATCATGACTAATTTTGGGTAAGTTACTTAAAAAAGTAATAGATTACAAGTTACTGACTACTTCTGGAAAGTTGTAATTTGATTAGATTACTGATTACTTCATGTAAAAAGTAATCAGATTACTAATTATTTTACTTTGAAGTTACTTTTAAAACATATAAAAATACTAAATAAACTGTAGCTCTTTCGGTAATTTAATATTCACTGAAAAACATTAAAATGGGTTGATCACAGGAGCTTGACATATTCAAAAGACTAAAAGAGATAATTTTAAGTTTTGGGTGAACTATCTCGTCATTTACTTAATCTTCACTTGTTCCAAACTTGTTTGCCTTGATGGCCTCCTAATCATTCCAACCACTGAATTGGCTCAATCACTGCAGCCGAAAGTTCTTTAAAGACTGGACTTGGACTGCAGACTTGTTTTTATGCTCAGTGAGGTCAAAGAAATGTCTGTATTTTTAACTTGAAGCAAGCACTCTTGTCCACAGCTATTACAGCAATTTCCAGAAATGTAAAAGCGAAAGCGACTTTCAAAGTGACGTCGCAGCAGAAAACGTGATTTAAAAAAAAGCAAATATTGTTTTCTAAAACTAAATTTGTAACGTACGTAACGCGATTACACTGATGTTAGTAACTGTAATCAAATTACACAAATTTAAAAATGCAACTCGTTACATTACTGCATTCCCCAAAAATGTAATTAGAATACAGTTACGCTTTACTAGGAAATGCATTACACCCAACTCTGATCATGACTGATAAATTCATACATATAGTTCCTTTAAGATTGGAACGTACCTATTGGATGAGAACAGGACATGACAACCCTCACCCTAAATCCTAAGTAGTACTAACTGAGACACAGCAACACAACTAAAAGTGCACTCACACTATGCTATCCGAACCGTGCCCAGGCCCGTCTCCCGAATCGTTTGATAAGTGTGAGTGCTCTGAATCGGGTTCATGAACGGTTGGAAGAGGTTTAGATGATTTTAGATTAGATTCAACTTTATTGTCATTACACATGTACAAGTACAATGCAACGAAATGCAGTAAAGGTGCGCGGTTCACTTGGGCTTTGGCACAAGCGGTACGCTTGTAGTGTCAGTGCAAAGCACGCCTGAGCCAGAAACTGAAGATGAGATGTAATGACCACCACCCTCCCCATCTTTAAGTCACCTCTAGAGGGCAACAGCCTATAAGTTGCCAAGTAATTTTGGGCTTAGTAGCTTTCCATCCAGATTCTCATAAGCTGCGTCAGAAACCGCCTACTACTCAGTAGGTACTGCATTTGAATTTAAACGTACTACTCGGCCGTTAGAAAAGTACGTTCTATAAAGTATGAATGTGAAAAGTATGAATGGAATTTGGACTTACTACATCCGCCATTTTGTCATGGTCATGTGACCTACCTGCGTCAGTTGCGCCGCCTCACTTCCATTCATGAATTCTCTCACGGGGCAATATGGGATAGCGCAGCGTGCATGGGATGCGCACTTCAGAATCTCGCCGGAAGTAGTAAGTCATCCGGGTACTTCTCGCCTACTGATTTTCGAATTCTATGAATTCAGACATACTACTCGGCTCGTATACTGATTTTAGCGTACTATATAGTATGGAAGTATGCGGTTTCGGACGCAGCAACCGTCAGCGTTGGCCGTTGTGTAACAGCTTGTCTTGCGTTACCTTGTGTTAAAACACAACTATGAACAGCAGACTCCAGTTATAGGAATGACAACAGTTATTTAGTTTCCCCGTTTTTTGGCAAAGTGGAATGAGATATGTTTGTTTTGTGTTTATTTGTGTGTTGGTACTTTGATGTTGTTTATTGAACTATGCTTTGCGTTTGCATTGTGAATGTGTGTATATTACGCTTTACGTTCTTGTGATTGTTTACACTGTATTTTTTCGGTTTGTGTAGTTTAACAGTGAAATATGATCATTAAACAAGTGAAGCATTGCAGTGTTTCTTACAGTTTCAAAGGGTTTATGGCTTATGGTCAAATAAATCACAGTGCAAGCATCAGTGAAAACTCTCTGCCTCCTTTGATGCCATGGGGTCGCTACATTAAAACTCGCCGTCATTGGAGCCTTTCATCGCATCGCACCGCGCTGCTGTTTCATCGCGTGTGTGATGCTGCATCAGAGGATTTCATCGTGTCGCTGTATCGGAGGCTTTCGTCACATTGCGCTGCTGTTTGACGCTGCATCGGAGGCCTTCATCGCATTTCGCTGGCTCTGCTGTTTTATGTGACATTAAAGGGACTGTTTCATATGTATTTATTAATCATTCTTACTGTTCAATGAATGCAAACTGTCGTAGATTATTAAAGACGCAAACCCCTCACTCCACGACAGCTGCACCTTCAGAAAACCTCCTAATTCCTGCAGCACGAGGACTTTATGATTGTTTATGAGCATCAAAAGTGGCTGATCTGTTCTGCGAAATATTCGACAGTGTCACTGCCGATCAAATGACTAAACATAACTAAAGAAATCTTCAAAGTGCTGAGCAAGGGCCCTTCTTACTGAACAGCGCATCATCGATGACGTAAGCATGCTCAGGAGCGAATGCAATGTGACTGCGGGCCTTTGTGGGAGACAGGAGGGGGGACAAGCATGCTTCGGCCTGGTTCAAGGCAACTGTACATAGTGTAAGTACACCCTAAATAATCACATTTGCAATAAATCCAAGAAATCTGATTATTTATGTATCATTAGTTTGATGCTTAAACACCAGAACAGAAAGGAGGCACAATTTTGGCACCTGCTTCCCACAGCACAATCACTCGACAGGTTGTCTGGCACAAATTTTATATAATTTTCAGCATCATCAAACTGAACTACGCAGATGTTTACTATATGATCTCAGCTCACGAACAATAAAGCTTGTACTACTCAGCCTACATCGAATCCAGTCAGAATGAGATGACGCTGGATGTGGTAAACCCCAACTGGCTTCCTTTCAGGCCTTAATGTTTAGTCTGTTGTCCTTGTGGTAAAAATAGTTTAACACACATTCAGATTTAAGCGCAAACAGGTCTGAATAGAGCTTTTCTAGCACAATACATTCCACATCATCAGAGTATAAGCAAAAAAAAAAGCACCAATCCAGCTGCAAAACAAGTTTACATTCTGGATAAGACTACAAAACTCATGCCGTCTACAATGATTATGTGAATAGCGCACACAATTGGTTATAAAATCCACAGGTCTACACCCTTTCCTCGGAAAACATGTAATAAACAATCGCTCTTTCAGCATTTCGAATGCATGATTTCTATCTTTTGCTTAGCTAAGGAAGTGAGGTAAGTATGAAACCCTCTTTCTGAAAATCCCATGTGGTTAATCATTTTCACATCTTCTCAGGGTACAACAGAAAGTGGTGTCTATTTGAAAACTACTGCGGTTTTCATAGGTCGGTAGTGGAGATTACTCATCTAATTACCACTGTGGAATTATATTTTGAGCAGCCAATGGTGTTTTATTAAGCTATTAAAAAAAAAAAAAACAATGAGCTAAATGCGCCATTATAACTCTTTAATTTCTTGCTAACTGCACTATTGCAAGGAAACTGCATCAAGGGATAAAGATCTTTAACACTTATTGGTGTCACTCGGCTGCATCTTCCAAAATACTTCCTCTTCAAAACCAGATCTTCTACTTTGAATCAAAAATACATTGCACAATGTGGCGTATACGGATTTAAAGTGGACACAGCTGACTTTATTCTTTATTGGACTGACCTTAAAAAATATACAGCCTGTCAGCAGGGATGTGCTCCTTTTTTTAAACCCGCCGACTGTAAAAACACACACATGCAGGACTGTACTGCATCGAGCGGATTGGAAATAAGCATAGCTATATAAATATAGAATAAAATGAGCTTCTTTGATGACATATTAAATTACTTTATTTAAGTACTGCCCCAAAAATACTACTTAATAGTCATTTTATTTTTCACAATGCTTTAAACTACTAGATTTTATTCATAAGTCAACAAGACTTATTCTTTTATATCTTTTAATAAATGTGGGTTGATTTTTATGTAAATATCTGTTATGCTAAAATGACTGAATGAATTTTATGATATATTATTTTTCACAAAAAGTTATTTGAAACACTAAAGCAGACACTTTCATTTAATATGCTTCATATCTACAGTTAAAATCAGAATTATTAAACTTATTACTTATTATTATTAAACGAAATATTATTTTTTCTTTTCTAAATATTTTCCAAATGATGTTTAACAGAGCAAGGAAATTTTCACAGTATGTCTGGTTATATTTTTTCTTCTGGAGAAAGTCTCATTTGTTTTATTTCAGCTAGAATAAAAGCATGTTTTTAATTTTTTACAAACCATTTAAAGGTTACAATTATTAGCGCCTTTAAGCTATATTTTTTTCGATAGCCAACAGAACAAACCATCATTATATAACAACTTGCCTAATTACCCTAACCTGCCTAGTTAACATAATTAACTCAGTTAAGCCTTTAAATGTCACTTTAAGCTGTATAGAGGTGTCTTAAAATATCTAGTAAAATATTATTTACTGTCATCATGGCAAAGATAATATAAAACACGTATTAGAAATGAGTTATTAAAACTATTATGTTTAGAAATTTGTTGAAAAAAAATCTTCTCTCCATTAAACAGATAAAAACACACATGGGGTTAATAATTCTGACTTCAACTGTATATAAAATTACTAATATGCTTAAGTGATTGCGTGGCAGTTTATCACTGGCTGAAAAGAGAGCCCATTTAGTTCTCAACATTAGTTCAATTATTTATACGCCTTACATGTCCACTGCTTGAAAAACAACTCCATGACACTCATCCACATGCTGTTAGGGGCAAGGGAAACCCTTAGCACAGGGCAGCACGTGCTCACTGCTTATTTGGAAAGAAACTGTTATGTGAACATCTAACGCAGGACATGCTCTGCTGATCTTTAACACCAAACAACATATTTGACTTATGGCTTTCTGTCAATGGCATCACACGCATGCAAAACCAAAGAATGAGCGTCAATAGTGCATTCTGATACTTGCTTTGACTTTCTTTAATCTCTTTGGATAAAAATAAATCTTGGTCACACTTTATTTTAAGCTACAATTCTTGCTATTAATAAAACATTAACAGCTCAGTAAACTCCTATAATAGTTATTAAGCTAGTAACTAACTGGGTATTAGGTAGGATTGAGGATCTAGAATAAAAATATGCAGAATATGTAGTTTATAAGTACTAATAAACAGCCAATGTATTAACAATAATAAGGAGATAATAAACCACTACACTGTAAAACCCAACAGTCTACTTTATCAACTGAAATGAGTGTAGTTCACTCAAAATTGATTGAAAGTTAATTCTACTAATTTGAAAAGAGTTTTGAACTCAGTGTTGAAGGTAATGAGTTCATTAAATACCTTATTACTTCAACTTAAATGGAGTAAGTTCACAGTACTCGTATAGATTAGTTTTTAACTCAAATGCTTTGTTGCAATCGGTTTCCTCAAACGGTTTGAGTTGCCTTAACTTAGAGTTTTACAGTACACAGATGGTTTGAGTTCTCTTCATTTACTAGGAGGTTCCTGTGCTCAAATTACTTTGTTTACTCAAATGGATTAAGTTCACAGTACTTATTAGGATTAGTTTTTGAACTTAAATGGTTTGTTGCAATCGGTTTCTTCAAACAGTTTGGGTTACCTTACCTTTTTGGGTTTTACAGTGTACTTAAGAGTAAGAATTGGTATTTAAATTAATGTGTAATTATCTTTTTAATTCTTTGCTATTCTTAAAATGATCAATTTACCCTTAAATATGACACCAAACTCCAGGAAATTTTGAGTTTTACTTACCTGAACAATGTCCAGTACCATGCCAGCAGCAACCGTCCCAAACCCTGCCAGCAGGAAAGGGATCAAAACCTGGAGTCCAATAGAGAAGGACGTTTCCTTAAGTGGAGCCGGCGGCACCGGGCTTTGGTCCGTACTAGTGTCATCACTCTCATTGCTTTGGCTAGCGTTCTCCAAAAGCGCGTCCTCTTCCCTCTGGCCTTTTGCGTTGGCCCGACAGTCGAGGACCACCATGTCCGGACGCTCATTCTCCTGATCACCGCAGTCCGGTAAGGAGGTCACCTCTGTGAGTTCGTACTCCCCGGGTGTCTGGGGTACCTCCTCTGGGCTGTCTGGTAGTATAACCGGATGGACCGACCCATTGGAGTGGTGGTACGCCGGCGGCACCCCCTCCTTCTTCATCTCTATCCTTTCCGTCCCGGTGGACATGTCGGACAGTTTGTCTTGATCTTTCAACCAGAGTACCATGCGGAGGCCTTAGGATGTAAAGTGTCAATTAAAAAGAAATGAGCAAGCTTGAGGGTCTTACTTGAGTTTAGATCAGCCTGACCTCTGGAGATTTATCCCATTAAAGACGGCTGTTGCTGATGAAGGAGTCTACAGGTCGAGGAAGAGAGGCAGGTGCGTTCCCCGTCTCCAGGCTTGTGTAAGATCCTGCCTGAACTTGGGTAGCACTTGAATTATGTTCCCCATTCAAAGCTAATTTCCCTTTAAGACATAACAACAGAAAGTCACATGTTAGAAGAATATCCAAGTTGAATTAGTCTTCACAAATGGTGCAAAGATGATGTCTGTATGTGAAAAGGAGTCCTAACGAACATCCATGGCTTGACTCTCGTGAAGGCACTTGGCTAAAACTTTCTAACCAGCTCAGGGCAGCTGGAAAGCTGGAGGCGTCTCACTTTACACCACGTGCTGAATTGGTTTTTGAAATGTATTTAAAGGTCTCTGAGGCCAGGGTACTGTTACACACACTGAAATGTCTGAGGCTAAGGTTGGCTTGTCATTTGGCAAAAGAAATTACATTTATTACAATTAATATGATTAAAAATATCTTATATGATTAAAAAAACTACTTTCATAAGTGTTAAGTTTCTTCCTGCAAACTATCAGATAGACATACTTATTATATCAACTATCTAAAGCTAAAACTTAAGTTTAATTGCTAAACAAAACGATAAGGTTATTTTTTACAACTATGAAATGAACAGCATTCAAGTCTCTCAATAAATCAAGTTTAAAGCTCTAAAAATAAATCGGTCATAACAGAAAATAAAAGTTCAATGTAAAACAACAAGTAATGATGAGAGACGAGATACATATTCGTTATGACTGCACTCACTTTCCGCCTGAGGTAAAAACTTGTGAACCGGCTATGACGTGCATACTTTATAAAAATGACGGAACTTTCTGGGCGATTCTTCAAAAGAAACAAGCACCCAGAAACGGCTTTTCGGCACGACAGAAGGAAGAGAGGATACGAGCCAACAACAATTTGCTCATTACCTCCGCACTGAAACAAAATCCCTACTTAGTAGTCCGATCAAATCCAGCGCTGCATGGGACGACGTAAATTAACACGGCTCGGTGCTGCTTCGGTTCGCATCAACACCTCTCTCGTGTACCCCTCAGTAGAGAAACTTTATTCCATTAATATAGGACTAAAGTTAAAGTACATCCCAACTGGAGCAAAGTAGGGAAAACAGTACTTTTTTCCAGAGCAAATCAGCACAAACTTGTGTAACAGCATCCGGCACTTTGGAAGCTAAAGGTTCTGTTCTGTTTTCTAAAGCAAACCCCCATTTTGGATCTATACAGTTTCTTGAGCTGATGTGGTTTCGTCAGAGATCAATAGGTCTATATGTACTTAAAATAATAATAATAATAATAATAATAATAATAATATTAAAATGAAAAGTAGAATGAAAATAAAGTTGTTGTGTGTAACTGTTCTCCATTAACGTTAATTATAAATCTTCCTAAAAAATGTTTTAAAATATAAAATACTTTTTTACAACCACAACTGTACATTAGCCCATGCATTAATCACGTGTCATTTATGACTTTGCAAGCACATAATTGGAATAACGTTAGATCGTAAATCACCAATGGAGCAAAATAAATGCTGTATGTACTTAAACAGATTTATTTGTTATATCAGATAAGAGAGCAGCATTAAAAGCCCAGGTAAATCAATCAGCGCTGGCGCCTACCTTGAGAAGAAGACAGTGAAATGTTCAATGCGGACCTGCTGTCATTCTCCTGTCATCCAGGCGGATCTCGTGCCCTTATCTATGGTTATGGAGCCAGATTAATCAGTAACCTCTCGGCTGAGGCTGTCAACTCCGATCAGTTACATTGTTCCATTTGACACGCGCTCGATCCTGCGCATCTATATGACAGGAGGAAGTCACTAGGCGGGCAACGCTGACGAAAATTACAAAACCTACTATGGTAAACAATGTGCTCATGAATATCCGAAGACGTCGCGCCGGCGTTGCTAAGTAACCATTCTGGAGCGTCCATTCACGCAGCCTGATTAATAGTCATGAGTGCATAGCTCTCGCTTAGTGGGATTCGTTCCTGCGCGAACTGACTAGCGCGGAGTGTTCTTCTCAGCCAATCAGAGCGCTGAGCGTCATGGCATGTAATTAACATTAATGAGACAAGCCTTTCTCGTAGTAGTCCAAGAATCGCGGGCTCCTTGTGTCTTAATGTGTGTTTATTTGCAAAAATCAGGAAGCGCAGTTGGTTTTATTTTAATTTAACAATGTCCCTGGATAATGATTGAAACTAAGTGTGTTTGTCTTCCCTAAGTGCTTCCGAAAGCTGTAGTACATTTACTGCACCCAAGTGCACCCATGTGAATGTTAATGTAACGGTCACTGTATTTAATTGACAGAAATAAACATAAAGCAAAAATAAATAAGAAATATGGATTTAAAATAAATATTCGAGATTTTTTTTACATTTAGTTACGGTGTATTGATAATAAAAAAGAGAATAACCCAAATTACAAAACGGGCATTCTACCAGAGACGTACATTATCTCACAAAAAAACATAAATACAGTTAATAAAAATTATTCCATCCCAAAAAAATGTCTAAAATGGACTGATGGTTGATTTCTGTGATGTGTTCTGTAAAGGATTATGTCATTCATTTACTTCTCAGATTTTAGTTTTTAATGAAAACACTTTACAAATGCACAAACTTTATCACTGTGCTTGTCCTCAGCCCAATTGAACCTACAGCTTTAATAGGATTGTTGTGCTAAAACCTGTTATTTAGAAGAAAAAACGCTTTAGAAATAGCAGGTTTAAGTTGTAATAAATTTACAATTGTCCCTGTGTTTCTGTCAGTCCTCTCACATTTGCATTAAATGTAACATAAAATTTAACATGCGTGCAATACACATTTAAGGCTATGACTCGGACATCATTTGATGGAGGAGAAGCTGACAGTGATCAAGGATGCGTTCTATCATTTAGCTGGTTTCTGTATGATTTTTTTTCTTTTCTTTTCTTTTTTTTTTTGAGGACGACAAGCTTAAGTCAGGCCCTGCAACATTTTTTATAAGTTAAAATGTAAGTTTCTGGTAGAATGTCCCTAAAATGTTCATGTTAACATAAATATATTACACTGTAAAAAATTGCCAGTATAAAACTGACAGTATTACTGTAATAAGATTTTACCCGGTATTACATTTTTAAAAATATGATATCTCAAATAGGCGTATTTGAAATAGAAATACTGATACAATAATGTTATATATATATATATATATATATATATATATATAATGTTGTATATAATGTTGTATGTATATATATACATATATATATATATATATATATATATATATATATATATATATATATACATATACACATATATACACATATATATATACATATATATATATACATATATATATATATATATATACATATATATATATATATTTATATATACATACATATATATATATACACACATATATATTTATATATATATATACATATATATACATATATATTTATATATACATATATATACATATATATTTATATATACATATATATATATATATATATATATATATATATATATATATATATATATATATATATATATATATATATATATATATATATTTATACATATATATATGCACACACATACACATAGTTGAAGTCAGAAATATTAGCCCCTTGAATTATTTGCCCCCTGTTTATTTTTTCCCATTGTCTGTTAAATATAGAGAAGATTTTTTTCAACACATTTCTAAACATAATAGTTTTAATAACTAATTTTTAATAACAGATTTATTTTTTTTGTCATGATGACAGTAAATAATATTTGACTAGATATTTTTCAAGACACTTCTATACAGCTTTAAGTGACATTTAAAGGCTTAACTAGGTTAATTAGTTTAACTAGGCAGGTTAGAGTAATTAAGCAAGTTATTGTATGACAATGGTTTGTTCTGAAGGCAGTCGAAAAAAAATAACTTAAAGGGGCTAATAATTTTGTCCTTAAAATGGTTCATAAAAAATTAATAACTGCTTTTATTCTAGCCAAAATAAAACAAAAACTTTCTCCAGAAGAAAAAACATTATCAGACATACTGTGACAATTTCCTTGCTCTGTTAAACATAATTTGGGAAATATAAAAAAAAAATAATACATTCAAAAGGGGGCTAATAATTCAGCCTTTTACTGTGTATATATTTTAGTATATATAGTAGCATAACATTTCTGCAAAACCTGCATGACTGTTTACATTTGAATTTTAATTGGTGAAACAGACGTGACACATTTGACAATCAGATTTTTTTTTTCTGTTTTTAACAGTAATTCTGTAATAAGTATGGCATAGTGTTGCTTTTATTTATTTATATATTTATATATTTTTAATTTACTGTCATCTTTCTCTATTGCTCTATATTTATTCATAATATCCGTTAATAAATACTCATTATCTTTAATACATACATGAAGTCATTTTCTGCATTATATTGCAAGTATTTGTATTATAGTTACCCTAACTTACCAGCCTAAAATACAATTAGGGTTGTTCATTGTTCATTTAGGTTTGTGTTATATCAGCAGCACTAATACTCAACTGGAAGCACAGATCAAAACAAAAATGCAAGAATGGCAACCATTCACTCCACAGTAATTGCCTCAAGTCTTAGAGATTTGACATGTTCCAAAAATGGCAACCAAATATTAGAAAATTTAACCACTGAACCTCGAAGACTAGGTTTAATTTTTTCTAATTTAACAAAAAATAAGGCATCTTTAATCCACTGAGTATGGGATGGGGGTTGAGGACACTTCCACTGCAACAAAATGCACCGCCTAGCTAATAATGACAGAAAAGCTATTAATTCAGAAAAATAAAATGGTAACTCACAGTCAGGGGGAGGAACCAACAGGCCAATTAACGGAGAAGGATAAAAAGTAGCCCTTTTAAAACTACTCATGAGTAGTGAGTATTATGCTGTTAAAAGTTGATACACTTACATGTAATTTGTGGATGTGTGTGTGTAAACGTAACATTCTGTAGTGCATTTAGTTATTGCCCAGAAGGCACACAATGTCATAAGACATTAATATTAGGTTAGATTTAGGTTGTGATGTCAGGTGACCAAAATTCAATGTCTAGCCAGCGTCTAAAGACAGCATTATTTTGATTTCCAATAATGACATCAAATGACGTTGATATTTGGTTGATTTTAGGTTGTTAGAAAGTGACCAAAATCCAATGTCGAGACAACATCTTAAACCAACATCCTATTGATGTCAAATACTGACATTTATTCATCAGTTATGGCAACCAAAATTCAACATCTGATAGATGTTACAGTGGTAACGTCGACACAACATCAAGCTGTAACATCATTAGACGTTGACATTTGGTTGGTTTTAGCTTGGACGTTGGACATTGACTTCGGCCTGCCGTTGAGTGCTGATGTAAACCCGATTTTCATTTCCAAACAAAATGCAGCGCCTCCACGACGTTAGGGTACAATTTCAATCTGACATCATGTTGACGTCTTGTGCCTGCTGCCATTTCGGTCATCATACAGTAAATATCCGTCATCTTCTCATCAGTGACATGCATCTACACCAGGGGTAGCCATACTCAGTCCTGGAGGGCCGGTGTCCTGCAAAGTTTAGTTCCAATCCCAATTAGATGCACCTGGGCTAGCTAATCAATCTCATACCAGGCTTTCTAGAAACATCCGTGCAGGTGTGTTGAGGCAAGTTGGAGCTAAAATATGCAGGACATCGGCCCTCCAAGACTGTGTTTAGGCATCCCTGATCTAAACAGTCTCTGGGTCAATTTGTGTAAAGATTTTGAACATCTTCTTGGACACTTCTTGGACTGATTTTTCTAACGTCCATAGACAAGAAAAAATAAAGTAGCGACTGCAGGTGGAGTAAAAGTACAGATACAGCACTAAAAATGTACTCAAGGGAAAGTAAAAGTACAGATTTTTAAAACTACTTAGTAATTTACAATTTCTGAGAAAAACTACTCAATTACAGTAATTTGAGTATTTGTAATTAGTTACTTTACACTGCTGCTGTACATACAATTCAACATCCAGATTTTTTGACTAACCGCATCTCTGTTTAATGTTTATCGTCTCTTTTTTTCATATTTTGTGTTGTCACTTGTCACTATGTACACTGGAAGCTTCTGTAGCCAAAACAAATTCCTTGTGTGTGTGTGTGTGAAGCACACTTGGAAATAAAACTGACTCTGATTCTGATCGATCGGACTTAAACTGTATATATAAATTTTATGTTGTATATGTTTATAACCAAAACAGCTATACTGCGTGCCTGCATGTGTATGTAAAAACATGCAACAAGCTTATAATAAGAGTGTTAAAAACACATTTGATGCCATAACAACCACGTAACAAACTACTGAACCCTAAAGCAAACATTAAACTAGATCATTTCATGCTAGACCTCCATAAAGGAGGCAATATTAAAGCTGTCTTGCTGCTCCTCACATACAGTATAAGCCTGAGCACTGAGAAGTCACAAGACATGGCTTTTTATCCTGAGAGCGATCTGGATGATGGGAAGCTGCTCTCAGACAGCCAACCGGGAGAGCACAACATGCTTTACACCCCACGGCATCAACACCATCCACAAACTGACCCCTAACAAGATCCCCTGGCGCTCTGTGTTCAGCAGCGCTTCTCTGGGGCTTTGGGAGAGAAGATAAAGCTTTGAGAGTTATTCTGGATGGCAACAAGAATATCTACCAATAACAGGCTAATGATGTTTAGCGCACATTTTAAAGCTGGTTTTGAAAACCTGGGTGTAAGAAGACCTCGGATATGACACCGAAGCGAATGCAGAGATAATTGGGTGAAAGCTTTACTCAATTAAAAGAACAAATATGTGGGCGAAAATATACTTGACACTTTAAATTTCCTTTGGTTTAGTCCTTTATTTATCAGGGGTTGCCACAGTGGAATGAACCGCTAACTACTCCAGCATATGTTTTACAGCAGATGCCCTTCCAGGTGCAACTCAGTACTGGGAAACACCCATACACTCTCGCACTCATACATTATGGCCAATTTTGTTTACCCAATTTACCTATAGCGCATGTGTTTGGACTGTGAGGGGAGCACTCGGAGGAAACCCATGCCAACACGGGCAGAACATGCAAACTCCACACTGAAATGCCAACTGGCCCAGCTGGGACTCGAACCAGCTACCTTCTTGCCATGAGGTGACAGTGCTAACCACTGAGCCACCATACTTGACACAGTTGAAGGCAATATTATTACCCGTTTTCACGTATAGTTATGCCTAACAGAGCAAGGAAATTTTCAGGGTATTTCCTATAATACTTTTTCTTCTGGATAAAGTCTCATTTCTTTTAGGCTGTAATGAAAGTTTTTATATTTTTAGTAATACATTAAGGCAAATATTATTAGCCCCCTTAAGAAATATTTTTTATTGGCTAAAACAAATCCCATTACTTGCCTGATAACCATACCCGTCACATTGGGATGTGAAAATAACCCCCCAAAAATCCCCAAATTACTAAATCTATTTATCTGGAGCTGTTTCATTGTAAATGAACAGTCAGTAAATTGTTTATTAAAATTATTATTATTTATGAAAGAAAAAATAAATAGTATAAACTAGAAGCAAATAAATTAGCAAATTTATTTCAGTTCAAGTTATCAAATCTCAATCTTTTCCTCAGTGTATAACGTACACATTCTGATTAAAGAGCAATGAATGAATCTCATTTATTTAGATTTTTCGTTAATTACATTAAATAACAGAGGTGTCACTTTAAATATGCACACATCTAACATTATAATAAAAGCATTCGATTGCTTTCCTAACGGTTTATGCTCATTTAGGACATAATCAGTTGTGTTTGAGAAAACATCTTTAGATGTTGTTATTATTAATTATGTGTATGTCTATTCAAACATGCACCCAAAACCCAGACTTTTGCTCCGCTTCAAATCGCGTGTACAGAATCTGATTGGGAAACAGTGTCTATTTATGACTATGGAGCGCGTCAGCTGACAGTCATGGACCGCTATATGACTGTTTTTAGGATTGCATAGGAGGGGCGAGGGCACCTGTAGTGAAAAGGAAAGGGAATCATGCCATTTTTATATTTATTTCAAAGTATTTCATGCCTAAATAAAACGAAAGCACAAAACAGACTCGCATTTTAGAGCAAGAGCCGGCCCCTGGTGGTTCGGCGGTATGGGTTGCGTATAGGCAGGATCGGTTCTTTAATGTTTATTGCCACCCTTTTCCAACAACTTTTAACCTTGCAAACTTCAAAAAAGTGACTTTTGTTAACATTTGTAATAGTTTAAAGTGATATATTTTCTGGGTTGGTGTATCATTTGCTACAAAACTATTTTTTGTTATTTATAGATTTATTTCTCCATGTATAATTTATCATATATTATATTTTTCCAAACTGCTAAAATATTAATAAAATTCACTTTGTTAAGTTGAATTTTTAACATTAAAAGTCAGAGCAAAGATCAACCTCTTATAATGCAATTCACAACCGTAAATAAACGGAAAACACTTGTGAATCACAAAATGAACTGGTAATTAACAGACATCTTATTACAGTCTACATGTAGTATCTATGTCCTTTTTTTGAAGCAACAGGACATTCAAAGGAAAAAAATTTAATGTTTAAATGTACTTCTTAGTCTTACTTATACCGTCAATTTAATCATGTTCTACTTAATTTGATAAGTTACATAAGCTTGTTTTAAGTCAGTTTACTTTAATAAGTTAAAATGCCTCATTAGGTTAATTTGATTTAGCTTAAAAACTTAAGGCAAACAGTAATTTTTTACAGTGCACTAATACCCAAGTACAGTAATTAAGTAAAACTACTCCAGTATTTTACACACCAGGCGGATCTAATGTGCAAGGAAACCCAAGCCCTTTGTAGGTCTTTCTTAGAACTCTTATCTCCTTCGGAAAAGGACAAACACATTACTGAAGTGAATGTGTTTACTGCCCTGTGCTCCTTAATGCAGGCCTGTTGTCTTTACTGACCTTATGGACCTGTATTTTGAAGCTTGTATTTGTAAGACACAGTCACAGATAACCTATATATTTATCTTAGACAGCGTTATCTGACTTGTGATGTCATTTATTGTCAGTGACACATTCTGAATAGCTTTTTAAAAGGAAAATTCACCCAAAAAATGTAAAAAGTACTTACTTACTCATTCTCAAGAGGACTCAAACCTTTATTTATTTATTTATTTTTTCATGTTGAACACAAAAAAAGATATTTTGAAGAATGTTCGTAACTGGTAGACATTTGGGTCCCATTTTAAATTAGGTGGGCTTAAATACTATGTACTTGCATCAAAAAACAACTATTATGTACTTACTGTGTTTATGATGTACTGTAGAACACTTCTGGTGCTCTCGAGGTGGAATACAGGTTGAGGTTAGGTACAGGTTTGGTGGTATGCGGAGGTTTTAGGGTGGGTTAAGGTCTAAGAGATAGTCAACTACGTAATTATAAATGTAATTACAAAAATTAATTACATATGCGAGTACATCCTAAGTACAATTTAAAAACATGTATTTACACAATTAGTACAATGTAACAAATGATTAATTGATGATAAAATACAAAATCTTCTGACAAAAATGACAAAATACAAATCAAACTGACATAAAAAAATATCAAGTTCAACTTTTAGTGCAATATTTACAATATTTTAGTAACTAACTTTTTTTAGTAAACTATTTACAACGTATATACAATATTTAGTTGTGTATTTATAAATGTAGTTGGAAACTGGCACTCAAACTGCTGTTTGTTCAAACTTCTCATTTAAAATAAGTTGAAACGACACAATTATTGAGTTTTTTTTTGGGATGACTTAAATGTTTTACGTTTAATCCACTTATATTTGCAAAAAAATTATTAATTCATTCATTTTCTTTTCAACTTAGTCCCTTTATTAATCCAGGGTCACCACAGCGGAATGAACTTCCAATTTATCCAGCATGTTTTACGCAGTGGACACCCTTCCAGACCCAACCCATAACTGGAAACATCCATACATACTTATTTTTACACATACACTATGGACAATTTTAGCTTATCCAATTCACCTAGCACATGTCTTTGGACTTGTGGGGAAAACCAGAGCATCCGGAGGAAACCCACACGAACACGGGGAGAACATGCAAACTCCACACAGGAATGCCAACTGACCTAGCTGAGGCTCGAACCAGCGACCTTCTTGCTGTGAGGCGAAAGCGATCCCCACTGCGCCACCGCATCACCTTAAAAAAAATTATATATAATTATTTCATTCATGTTGCCCCAACGCAAATCAATTTTGTGGAACCCAACATTTTTTACAGTGTGATTAACTTATTAAAATATAAGATTTTTTTTTGCAATGTACTAGGAAAGACAAATACAATGGAAGTCAATGGTTACCGGTTTTCAACATTCTTCAAATTATATTCTTCTGTGCTCAACCGAGGAAAAAAACAAGCGAAGAGTGAGTAAATGATGATAGAATTTTCATTTTTTGCATACAACTATCCCATTAATTATAGTAAAAAAAAAAGAGATCCAGCACATGCACATGTTGTCATTTACTGTACGAAAGACAAATACTGTGGAAGTCAGTGGTTACATTGACATTAACATTCTTCAAAATATCTTCTTTTGTGTTCAATAGATGAAAGAAATAAGCGGAAAGTGATTAAATGATAATAGATTTTTGCATAAAACTGTCTTTAATTATAAAAAAAAGATCCAGAATATGCACGTTTTCAGTTACACAAAGATTTTCTGCTGCTTGTTCAAACTTCTTATTTAAAATTGAGTTGAATCAACACAATTCTTATGGTTTTCTTGGGAAAAACTTAACTGTTTTATGTTCAATCCACTTAAATTTGTAAAAACTTAATTCCTTCATAATGTCTAGACACAAATCCATTGAGTAGAACCCATCCTTTTTTAGTTTGAAAAGACAAATACGGAAGTCAATGGCTACCAGTTTTTAAAATTCTTCAAAATATCTTCTTTTGTGTTCAACCAAAGAAAGAAACAATCAAAGAGTAAGTAAAAGATGATAGAATTTTCATTTTTGCACAGAACTATCCTTTTAATTATAAAAAAATAGATCCAGCACATGCACATTCTTCTAAATATCTCCACTTGTGTTCAATCGAAGAAAGAAACAAGCTGAGAGGGAGAAAAAGATGATAGAATTTTCATTTTTTGCACAAAACTATCCCTTTAATTATAAAATAATCCAGCACATGCACATGTTGTCATTTAGGAAAGACAAATACTATGGAAGTAAATGGTTACTGATTTCCAACATTCTTCAAAATATCTTCTTTTGTGTTCAACCGAAAAAAGAAACAAGTGGAGAGTGAGTAAATGATGGTAGAATTGACATTTTTGCATAAAACCATCCCTTTTATTATATCCAAAAATAAAAAAGATCCAGCACATGCACATTGTTCTTAATATCTACACTTGTGTTCAGCTGAAGAGAGAAACAAGCGAGAGTGAGAAAAAGATGATAGAATTTTCATTTTTGCACAGAACTATCCCTTTAATGATAAAAAAAAAATAGATCCAGCACATGCACATTCTTTTAAATGTCTCCACCTGTGTTCAACCAAAGAGAGAAACAAGCGAGAGGGAGAAAAAGATATTAGAATTTTCATTTTTTGCATAAAAATATCCCTTTAATTATAAAATAATCCAGCACGTGCATATGTTGTCATTTAGGAAAGACAAGTACTATGGAAGTCAATGGTTACTGATTTCCAACATTCTTCAAAATATCTTCTTTTGTGTTTAACCGAAGAAAGAAACAAGTGGAGAGTGAGTAAATGATGGTAGAATTGACATTTTTGCATAAAACCATCCCTTTTATTATATATAAAATAAGATCCAGCAAATGCACATTGTTCTTAATATCTACACTTGTGTTCAGCTGAAGAGAGAAACAAGCAGCAAGTGTGTAAAAGATGATAGAATTTTAATTTTTGCATAAAACTAACCCTTTAGTTATAAAAAAGTTATCTAGCATGTTATCATTTAGGAAATACTAATACTATGGAAGTCAACGGTTACTGGTTTCCAACATTCTTCTAAATATCTTCACTTGTGTTCAACCGAAAAAAGAAACAAGCGGAGAGTGAGTAAATGATGATAGAATTTTCATTTCCGCATACAACTATCCCATTAATTATAAAAAATTATCCAGCACATGCACATGTTGTCATTTAGAAAAGACAAATACTATAGAAGTCAATGGTTACCGGTTTCCAACATTCTTCAAATTATCTTCTTTTGTGTTCAATCGAAGAAAGAAACAAGCAGAGAGTGAGAAAATGATGATCAAATAAAAATTTCTGCACAGAACTAATACTTTAATTATATAACAATAGATCCAGCACATGCACATTCTTCTAAATATCCCCACTTGTGTTCAATCAAAGAGAGAAACGAGCGGCGAGCGAGTAAAAGATAATAGAATTTTCATTTTTGCATAAAAATATCCCTTTAATTATACAAAATGATCCAGCACATGCACATGTTGTCATTTAGGAAAGACAAATACTACAGAAGTCAATGGTTACCGGTTTCCAACATTCTTCAAATTATCTTCTTTTGTGTTCAATCGAAGAAAGAAACAAGCGGAGAGTGAGTAAATGATGATAGAATTTATTTTTGCATACAACTATCCCATTAATTATAAAAAAAATGATCCAGCACTTGTTGTCATTCAGTAAAAGCACTGCGATGTCAACATTGAAGTGTTAATGACTGCATGTGAAAATGAGAATCAACCAAAAGCATGCAGATAAATGAGAAAATCCTTTAGCAGAATAGAAAAAAAGCGAGGCGTGCTTTGGAATTAGTTCAGTCACATAAAGTTCAGTAAGTCCACATCAGCTGATCGAAGGTGAGGGTTTGCTGAGCTGCTCTAAATGAATGTGATGCAAAGGTCAGCTTTCAATTAGAAGAAGCCCCGTCTAGATTAAGAAAATGATATAGGAAATGCGAAAACAGCACTGTCTATGCTCTGAGAATAGAAAACAGAGAGAACGAGAAGATATAAATGAAAGCAACTGAATCTTAATTATACGCTTGGAGCTGGTGGGAATTATTGTACTTTATATGCAGAAGTGAAAAACACTGAGTATAATTATGCATGTAATTATAGATTAAACTACGGGGTGAACAGAAACAGAACATAATGCACAATATCAAAACAATACAACAAATACATGACTGACTGTAAAATGTTTCAGTAAAAAGTTTCTTATGCTAGGAGAGGTTTCATTTAATTGATAGGAATGGAAAAACTCAAACAGTATGCCTGTAATTATATACAGATAATAAAAGAATATGTATTTAATGTTAGCATGTTATAAAAATGTAATGTATTCATGCAATTCATTCATTCATTTTCCTTCGGCTTGGTCCTTTATTTATCAGGGGTCGCCACAGCGGACTAATCCGGCATTTGTTTTACACCAGGGGTCACCAAACTTGTTCCTGAAGGGCCGGTGTACTGCAGATTTTAGCTCCAACCCTAATCACACACACCTGAACAAGCTAATCAAGGTCTTACTAGGTATACTTGAAACAATCAGGCAGGTGTGTTGAGGCAAGTTGGAGCTAAACCCTGCAGGGACACCGGCCCTCCAGGACCGAGATTGGTGACCCCTGTTTTACACAATGGATGTCCTTCCAGCCGCAACCCAGTACTGGGTCAGAATGACACGCAAACTCATACACTACAGCCATTTTAGTTTTATTCAATTTGCCTATAGCGCATGTGTTCGGACTGTGGGGGACACCAGAGCACCTGGAGGAAACCAACGCAGGGAGAACATGCAAACTCCACACAGAAATGCCAACTGGTCCAGCCGGGACTTAAATCAGCGCCCTGTTTGCTGTGCTAACCACTGAGCCCTCGTGCCACTCTTATTCATATGATGCAAAGCTGAATCTTCAACATCAGTTCTCCGGTCTTTATTGTGACATTATCTTATAAAAAAAGTGTATATATATATAATACTTAGACAATATAAAAAGGAAATTATTATATTAACGTTATGCAAAGGTCAGCTTACAAGAAAAAATAAAAAAACATTTATTTGAGATCCTAATCTTTTTTGACTTCTCTGGAGACTCAGGAATGTTTTTTTTTTTTTTTACCAAATAAAAGCAACTATGTAAAAGTAGAATATTTAGTTTTTTTAATAAATCAACATGAACTGAAAAAATGCCATGTAAAAATAATAAATAATAATAAATTAAATAAATGATTAATAGCTAACATTTATAATCTATCTTAATGACTAATTAAATAAAATCCTTTTAAAACAAAAACAGTACTTTCGCAATATAGCATACATGATTTAACGTAACCATGTGGATTTCTGTTGTTTCTTTCTCTGTTTATAATAATTTTCCTGCTTTAAGCATTTGGCCACACACCACTTGGCAGAAGTACACCCCTATTTGGCACAAAAATTATATTCTTTTACTCAACAAACTGAAATCATTTCTGAACACCAGGACTGGATGTGTAATATTTTATCACACCATACTTTGTTGTTCTTAAACCAACAGCATCCCTGAAAACAAAACTGACGCTTATGTCCAGGCTAAAATTATTGTTAGTTAGAAAAAATAAGTAACAGCTGAAACTTTTTATCGAGGTTCATTTGTGTTCTGTTTGATTTAAAGCAGCCAGACTGTAAAATTAAGCAGTGCAGATGATTACATGAAATGAGTTTAAATTAAATTCAATTCAATAGACTTTGTTTCTTTGATTTATTTTTGTAATGAAATTTTATTGCACTTAACATAAATGAGTTACATGAACCTATAATTTGATTGTAGTAGACAGACAGAATGAGTTAAGCAGGTTGCACATCAAAAGCGCCACTCGGCGACGCGTAGTGTCACACCACGCAGCGCCATGCATTTCAGAATTCCAAACATAGCTTTCTATCAGGGTGCACCACCGCCAGCCACGACTCAGGACACTGCTCATATTTCTGCCGCGCCACAGAGCTCCATCTGATTAGTTTAATTTTAAATAACATGCAAATGTGCGCGTCTGGTGTGTGATACTTTCAACTGTCGTTTGCGTGTCTTGTCGTGAGGCTGAGTAGCGCATCCGGTGTGTGACGCCCTTTAAGCTAACCTTGTAAATTTGGTTTCTGCCAAACTGGAAACAAAATGTTAAAAAATGAAGCGTTGTTGTGTTTTAGCACAAGATTATTATATGGAAGCATCTGAAACATGAGGGAACATTTAATGTTGTGATATGTTGTTATTTATAAACAGAGGTTTCAGTAAAATCATAAAGTTCTACCAACTCAGATTACAGAACCAGTCAACATAACTGAAATAGTCTAAGTAAATGTGACTTAATTGAAGGAATGCTTTTAATCTTTTAGTAAGAATGACTTATTAAAATAAAGTTAAGATTATTTAATTTAATTAAGGCAATGAGTTTGTGCAAATCAATGAAGTAAACCTAGCAAATTACTTTTTATGGTGCATCCCAAAAAACTAAACATCACTGTCTAATTCTTTTCAATGGGTTATTAGCAAGCCAAGTGTTTTTCAGCCACCGATTGACTTCAGGTAAAAGGTTGAGACTATTATTTTTTTCATAAGGTTACAGGTAATATAATCAGTTAAATAGACATTTAGCCCTGACTTAAACCCAGAGCCCTGACTTAAACACACTTAAGCATCTCTGGAGAGACCTAAAAATGGCAGTCCACCAACGTTTACCATCCATCCTGACAAAACTGGAGAGGATCTGCAAGGAGGAATGGCAGAGGACACCCAAATCTAGGTGTGAAAAACTTGTTGCATCTTGCCCAAAAAGACTCGTGGCTGTATTAGATCAAAAGGGTGTTTCTGCTAAATACTGAGCAGCGGTTCTGAATACTTATTATCATGTGATTTTTCAGTTTTTTAAATAAACGTCAACAATTCTGTGTATTTCTGTCAATATGGGGAGCTGTGTGTACATTAATGAGGAAAACAATGAACTTAAATGATTTTAGCAAATAGCTGCAATATAACAAGGAGTGAAAAGTAAGGAGGTCTGAATGCTTTCTGTACCCACTGTAGATCGTATATCAATCAGGCAGTGAACAGCACTGATTATTACAGAAACCAGATCGTAAAAGTGGTGAGTTTTGACTTACCGGCCACTGTATTAGGCTCATTACCACAAATTTCTAATCAGCCAATCACATGGCAGCAACTTAATGTAGTCAAGCATGTAGACATGGTCAAGACAAACTGCTGCAGTTTAAATCAAGCATCAGAATGATGAAGAAAGGTGATTTAAGTAACTTTGAACATGGCATGGTTGTTGGTCTGAGTATTTCAGAAACTGCTGATCTACTGGGATTTTCACGCACAATCATCTCTAGAGTTTGCAGAGAACGTTCAGAAAAACAGAAAATATCCAGTGACCAGTTGCACCATGTCATAAAGCACAAATCATCTCAGACTGGTTTCTTGAACATGTCAATGAGTTTATTGTACTGAAATGGCCCCCACAGTCACCAGATCTCAATCCAATAGAGCACCTTCGGGATGTAGTGGAACGGGAGATTAGCATTATGGACGTGCAGCCGGAAAATCTGCAGCAACTGCGTGATGCTATCATGTCAAAATGGACGAAAATCTCTGAGGAATATTTCCAGTACCTTGTTGAATCTATGCCAGGAAGGATTAAGGCAGTTCTGAAGGCAAAAGTGGGTACAACCCGGTACTAGTACGGTGTACCTAATAAAGTGGCCGGTGGGTGTATAATGACACGACATTTCACCAGAAGCGGTTTATTGAAAATGTAATTGTCTCTGCGCATATACCTCAATAGTTACTTCACACACACCTAAATCTTGTGTACTGCATGTCTAAATATCTCTGAGTGTGCAGAATGTCTCTTGCAGTGTTTTCTGTCGCTGTGAGGTATGGTGATCCAACAAAACAAATAATCTAGCCATAGGCATCATGACAGCATCATGACAACCGGTCTCTGCTGGCACCTCTCCGGATGCCCCTGCCAGATCTGACTTGTTTTTTTGTCTTCCTCTTAGGAATGTTCACTTGGATTTGGACAGTCAGTTACTCAAGTGTGTAATCGGGTACAGCACGGGAACAAAAATAAAGTTGTGGTTTGAAATTTCAACCTGCATATTGCTAGTTAATTTCACAATGGAAAACGCGAGTAGGAAAACTGAAAGGAATAGTTCACCCAAAAATGAAAATCTACTCACTATTTACTCACACCTACAGTGGCTTTCAAAACTGAAAACCATTGACTTCCATACTACTGATGTATTTTATATAGAAGTCAATGGTTACAGGTTTTCAGCATTCTTTACAATATCTTCTTGTGTTTAACACTCATAAAGGTTTGAAACAAGTAAAGGGTGAGTAAATGATGACAGAATGTTCCGTTTTGTGTCAACTATCCACTTAAATAGTATTTTAACAATAGCAATAGCAACACTTTTTAAAGTTATTATTATTTTATTAATTTTTAGGACAAATTCTGACTACAGTGACTACATTTACATGGACATCAGTGATCAAATTATTTGGCTTAATCTAAGTAATTCGACTTTAACAGCAGTTTGGCACTTTCACTTTTTATTTGGGAATATTTCATGCATGCCTCCCATGACATTGACATATCCCATGAGATATTGGATGCAACTATGAACTGGTGGAAGAGTGTTGTTTTAATGGAAGTTCATACAGTAGCTGAATGGAAGAGAAAAAAAACCCCTCTGTATTTCACTATGCAGGTGTTTGTGGTCTACAATGACTGTTATTGTGACATATCAGAACACAAATCTGTACAATGACATAGGTATGACACAGGTATTACAAAAAGGAGGTGAAATATGGTGACATTGGTGACGTCTTCATTTCTCAAAATGCTTATAAATTCCACAGGATGAGTTTAATCAGAGAGTAAAGCTGCACACAGTCTCCTGTGATGGTTGGGTTTAGGGGTGGGGTGGGGCGAGGGCAATAAAATATACAATTTGAACAGTATAAAATGAACGGAAACGGAAAATGTAATGTACTCACTTTTCATAAAAACAAACGTGTGTGTGTGTGTGTGTGTGTGTGTGGACTATCCTGTCAAAAACGTGGCAAAAAGTCCTACATGAAGGTAATGGTTCGATTAAGGTGTTTACATGTCTGTACTGCACTCCAATAATGTGACTAAAATCGGCATAATTCACACATCTTAATTTAATATCTCTTTAATTCGATTATGACCTTAATCGGATTAAATAAATAAAAAATTTTGCTGTTTACATGGTAGACTCTTAATCAGAGTATTGTCTTAATCTCAATAAAATAGAATTTTGGTGTCTATGTAAACGTACTCAGTGACTCATTACTCGCCTATTATTAAGATATCTGCTGTTTTGTTACTACTTCTTCTTCTTCTTCTTCGGCCTTAGTCCTGTATGGTTGCGAGGTTGGCTCTTTGGAACAAGTCCTCCTTTTAGACTTGTCCATATGATAACGACTTTTTTTACACATTCCGGCCAGCCTGTCACCCTCATACACTCATACACTACGGACAATTTAGCCTGCCCAATTCACCTGCAGCATGTCTTTGGACTGTGGGGGAAACCGGAGGAAACCCACGCGAACGCAGGGAAAACAAGCAAACTCCTCACAGAAATGCCAACTGAGCCGGGGTTCGAACCAGCGACCCAGCGGCCTTCTTGCTGTGAGGCGACAGCACTACCTACTGCGCCATTATTAATGTCTGTTACTACTAATGAAGAACATTATCTGTGATGATCTTATTTTACATCCCTCTATTTAACACCTACATATAACTACTACCTTAATAACTATTAATTAATATTAGCAGCAAATTTGAAATTAATTAGGACAAAAGTTAGAATTAATTGTTTTTCTTAAATATAGCGATGATTTTACCCTAAATAAGTGACTGTATTTTTTTTTGCAAAACTCAAATATTCTCATTTTTAGAATATTTATGAAGCAGCAAAACAGCATACATTTGTATTTTAAGTTGTTTACATCCATTGTTATGGCACAGGAAATGTGTACCTGGCAACACAGAACCAACTACAACTACAAAAAAGGCATATTTTGGATACACTGCGAGGGAAAACGTTTCCCAAATGTGGAATTGACTTGATAATGATCACGTAAACAAACCTAATGCTAGAAAATTCCACAAACAATTACTAAGAAACAGCAAGTAACATACATGAAAGCTTCAAATTCTGATGCAGAAAAACCTTTTCATGAATGCATGTGTGGCACTATGGCTTAGAAGCCTGACAGCAAGAGGGTTGCTGGTTGGGATCTGGGCTGGGCCAGTACGCATTTCTGTGTGGAGTTTGCATGTTCTCCCCGTGTGGGCATTGACTTCCTCCGGGTGTTCCTGATTCCCCCATAAACCAAAGACGTGCTATAGGTGAATTAAATGAATTAAATTGGCCATAGTTTACTGTACTGTTTTCTAGTAATTAGTTGTGGCTGGAAGAGCATTCGCTGCGTAAAACATACAGTATGCTGGAATAGTTGGCAGTTCATTCCGCTGTGGCAACCTCTGAAATATACACTAAGCGGAAGGAAAACGAATGAATGAACTATTTTTCTATAGTGCCTTTAAAAGCAGCATCTCAAGGCACTTTAAAAACATAAAATGTGCAGCAGTAAAAGATATAGAGATGAATGCAAAAAAAAGTAGCAATAATAAATTATTAAAAACACATCAAATAATAATGGTAATAAACATAAAAACTTATAATCAAATAAAATCTACCCTAAAAAGGTAGGAGTAATGTAAGTCTTAGTGTAAGTACAAAGAAGTTAAAGTTTTTTTTTTTTTATATAAAATTTTACATTTATATTCGGTGAAGGCATTGCAAATATGTTTATGGCAACATAACCATACTTTGGATGCAGAACAAATAAAAAAAGAGGAGTTTGCCAAATGTCTACTGTAAATACTACGATTAGGTAAGGCGGTTCTCTATTTTAGAACAGGGTGAGCATACCTTACATCTGACATGACATTTAGCGCAAGGTCCAATGCCGCAAATTACACAATGACGAACATTTTAACAGAAACGAAAGGACAGAAAGAATTGATTTTACAGATTACGTCTGTTTATTCTGGGTTATAGTTCAGATAGCTACTTATAATCTAATGAGAGCCATTTTTTAAAATTATTTTAACATTTTTAATGGGGCTTAAAGGTTTGAAATTATTAAAATATAATAAATTTAGTTTTTTTTCTGTCCCTTCTGCTCATTAAAATCTGTTTTTTTTTTTTCCTCTGAAACTTCATAAATTTTTTCAGACGTGAACAGAATATGTGAGTGTCAATGCTTTGAGTTCACTATCTGAAAGTTGAATAAATAAGCTTTTCATTGATGTATAGTTTATTAGGTTAATATTTAGCCGAGATACAACTACGTGACATAAGGTCAACAAATAAATCAAAATACTGAGAAAATCACCTTCAAAGTAGTCCAAATTAAGTCCTTAGCCATATACACTACTAATCATGAATTCGGTTTTGATATATTTACTGTAGGAAATGTATAAAACATCTAAACGGAATAAGATATTTAAGATATTTACTTAATATTGTAATGATTGTTGGCATAAAATAAAAATGTATAATTTAGACTATAATTTTTGACTATAGTTTGGCTTTTGCAAAAAAAAAAAAAAAAAAACCTTTCAGTATAATATGATGCTTAATTAATATAATGTTTAAATCAATGTCTGTTATGTAATTTTTGTGGATAATGCAATTTTATTTAAGATAACTTAATGGACTTTGTTAAATTTTAAATGACTTGACTCAATTTAACACATTTTTATTTAAAAAAATGTATTTATTTTTAAAATATTAAACAAAGATCTTACTCAGTAGTTTTTTGACACACAATTCTAAGAAACAAGCTAGATTTTGGAAGAATCATGTAACAAAAGTAATGAGCTGAAAATTTGGCTTTGCATCATGAGAAAAAAAAACACACAAAAAAAAGTAAAAATAAAAAAATAGCTATTTTAACAATCTTTAATAGGTACCATTTAAGTTAGTTAACAACATTTTTATTGCATTCCTCATAAATTAATGCCATAACTGACCGTAGGATATTTTAAAAAAATCATAACAAAAAATATCTCAATTATAGCAACTTAAAGGGCCATGAAACCCCCCTCTCTTTCAGTTCAAGTGTACCTAAAAAAAAAAAAAAAAAAAAAAAAGCTACATGATAGGTGTGGAGCGCTGAGAACTGAAAGAGGAGTGTGCATAGCTGGAAGAGCTAGGGAAAAAGAGTTGGACGAACAACTGTCAGTTGGCTCACTAACTCAAGACAAAAAAAATAAAAAAATCTAACACAAATTGTGAGGAAATCCATGATTTTAGACTTTACAAAGTTAAAAAGCAAAGCAATAAGCAGTTATTCATTTAATGCCCTGCTACAGTACATGTAAGATAGGATATTCGTAATTCCATATAATACATAACCACAATTTGCTTTATGATCATAAAGAGAATCATGTTTGTATAAACACTATAAATGTAGAGAACTTCTCTCCTACTCAATCCCTGGGTCTGAATTAGGGTTGGGCTGAAAGATGATGCCATCGTCCATCGGCAATGGTCAATAGACAACACAATGCTGAGTAGGCATCGCCAGGTAGATGCTCTACCCCACCTCCGTCGCAAACCCGCTCGCGAAAAATACACTCATGCCACGTGTACACTGATATGTCTTAGTGTTACAATGGCATTTTAGAACGAAAATGATCCACATCCACACAGTGTTTTACCTAGGTTTTCTGAACAGCCCTCCGTCTGCTGAAAACACACATCACGTGACCACACACACACATTTACATTTAGCAGACGCTTTTATCCAAAGCGGCTTACAAATGAGGACAAGGAAGCAATTTACACAACTATAAGAGCAATAATGGATAAGTGCTATAGGCAAGTTTCAGGTCTGTAAAGTCTAAGAAGGAAAGTATTAGTAATTTATTTATTTTTTTATTTTGTTGTATAGTTAGTGGTATATCCAGAGAGGCAATTGCAGATTAGGAAGTGAAGTGGACACACAGACACAAGTTGTGCTAACTGCAGAGCACCCCACACACACACAGCCACACGCTTCTCTCTCAGCTACAGAGACAGAGAGCAGTGCACGGCTTTATCAAGGTTGTACCTCTGGATCGCGTGTCACTACAGTTGTTAAACGTGATATTTAGACATCCCAAGTCCCCCGCAAGTGCCTAATTGGTCGACATCGCCCAACACTTGCAGACACAGTGGCTAGCAGTGCAGCAGCTTTCTTGCCCTATTTATTTCAACAATTAACACTGCCAATAATCTGGAGATTTTCATCATAGGTAAACACAGCAGCAGGGATAGGGGATGTGTACGAATGGTAACAAACTCAACTGATAAAAACACAAAGTCTGCCATTCTCCAATTCTTGTACAGCTCTCCTGACGAAAATGCTTGCTACACACAAACAGCTTTGCTGTATTGATCCTGACAGCATCAAAGGGAAAACCATGCAACAAGCCCCATGGATCATGGAAACCAACACATACGAGCAGGGGCAGACTGGACATAGGGAGCACCGGGACATTTCCCGGAGGCCTGACGAGCAATCTGGCTTGCCACTGTGACTCTGGCCTGCTGCCTAACCTGACCTCGCCTGCACTCCTCCCCCACCCCTTATATTACCCATCGCCCACCCCCCCCAAACCCGGCTCTTCATTTATCGATCACAATACAATAACTTTCCCCAGGTGAAAATGTTGTCCCAGTCCACCCCTGCTTATGACCCTTCATGAACGGCTAAATATTACGTGCCATGCACTGCTGCAGTCTCACAGCTTGGCAGGTCTGTCTTCGGAAAGCACATGCTCCCATGAATAATTAAGAAGCAGGCTCTTCTCATAGGATAAGAAACTCATCTATGAATAATAATGAGAAACTGATGCTTCATCACTCAACAAGCAGATGAGCGCTACATCACCGATTCCGATCCCGCCCCAATAATGATTTTAAACCAGAAAGATGAAATTAATTAGCAGACAAAAGCTCAAAATTATCCAGTTTTATGCACAATTTAAGCTGACAGGTGCTAACTATAGCCCCTTTCACACAGTGATACCGGTAAATATCTGGAAAATTTCAGGAACGACTTTACCGGTATATTCAAAAAAGCTCTGTTCACACAGGCGAGGACGTTACGGAATTTTTCCGGAAAAGAGCATTCACACATCCATACCAAAATACCGGTAAATTCTGACATCATTCACCACAAATGAGCTTTAAACGGCTGCGCTTGTATTTGTAAACATTTGACTACATCACAAACTCTGTGGATGGATCAGTATTGTGAACAACTCCGATGAAAACATATAGAGAAACACTTTGCATGTCGAGATGTTCATAATATGTGTGTGTGCTGGCGCTCATAGGCTGTTTCATTGGCACACATAAAGCTTGAAGGTAAACAAACAACGGCTTATCATAAGCATCTCATTGATAATGAATTACAGGGTTGGCATTAAGATGAACATATAATCGTGATCTGACTAATTTCTAGCAGCTAAATGTGTCTGGAAAAATATTCAAAGGCTTTTATTCTCATAAACCGCGCGGACATGAATGCGTCTGACTGTTCTGATTGGCTTAAGTAGACGTGTCACGTCAGCACGTTCTAGACGTGCACACGCTCTGTCTGGCAATCTTCCTTCTGCGTTCATACAGCGCAGCATTCTGGCAAATTACCGGTAATGTTACAACTTCTCTTTCCGGAAAATAGCCAGAACGAATTTACCGGTATTTTCAAGAAGGGCCTGTTCACACATACAACCTTTCCGGAAAATTGCCGGTAAATTTCCGGAAAGGTGTGTATGTGTGAAAGGGGCTATTGTCTTAACTGATGCTCAGCACACACAAATCTGTTAAAATCTCAAAACTACTCAAGGGTTTCTTGAACCTTTAAGTGTGAAACTGTATGAGTGTAACATTTTAAAATTAAAAAGCTACTCTATTAAGCATTATCATGTCATTCCCTGGGTGGTAAAACATAATTTACACTGTAAAAAAATTCCCACACAAATCCTTTATGTTGTCCCAACACTGACCGATTAAGTTCTCAATTGTTTTTACAAATTTAAGTGGATTGAACATAAAACAATTCATTTGCCCCCTCCCCCCCCAAAAAAAAATTCTAAACTATTTACACTTAATTAGTTGTTTGAACAAGCAGCAAAAAAAAAAAAAAAATTATATTTGACTTATTACATTGCTTTTACATTACTGCAGCTCCATGACGTTAATGGTAATAATTGTGAATAAATAATAAAAACACAAACAGCTGTTGGCCTTTACTGTCAGTTTGGTTTGCTTACTTGACAACAAAATGAGTCATTTCCCATATTTCCGCTTTATCTGATCGCAGGGAACTTTGGGTCTCGGCTCACATAGACCTCCTGAACCTTTACCTGGAAAAAAAGCACATAAAACACTTTTAACTGCAATAATAAAATGACGTAAAAAAGGTGTTTTTGTGTAATATGAGAGGCCTGTAGTGTTCTGTGCTAATTGCTGAATGAACATGTTTCTGTTGACTGTACTTTAAAGGAGAACAAGGTGTAATTATACATTTATGTCAGTTAAGGACAACTTACGGTCAACAGGTTCAGTCTAAGAAAAGTGTCAGCGTGAATAAAAACCCTCGGTCATTTCCCTGGTGGACACATAACATGTGAGGATCTGCATCAGTGTGTAGGCTGAGCAAATAAAAACTCCCTGAAATGTTTCCAAGAACAACTTTATCAAAAACAAAGGAGGACAAAGGTATTATTAGAGTATTTACAATGCTTACAAATTTAAATTACAATCAACTTGTGATTGGTATCTTTAAGCAACAATTGCATTTTGGTTTGAAAAAAATATTCTGTTTTCATTTTAAGTTTACTAAAGTTTTAGTAGTAGTTTTTTGGGCATAATTTCTCCAAATCACTTAACCGTTCATTTTCTTTTCGGCTTAGTCTCTTTATTAATCTGGGGTCGCCACAGTGGAATGAACCGCCAACTTATCCAGCACATGTTTTACGCAGCGGATGCCCTTCCTGCTGCAACCCAACACTGGGAAACACCCATACCCTTGTGCACACACTCACATACACTACGGCCAATTTAACTAATTCAATTCACCTACAGCGCATGTGTTTGGACTGTGGGGGAAACTGGATCAACCGAAGGAAACCTACACGAACACAGGGAGAACATGCAAACTCCACACAGAAATGCCAATTGACCCAGCTGAGGCTCGAACCAGCGACCGTCTCGCTGCGAGTGCTGCCTTCAATCACTTAATCCTAATTTCTTAATCACAGTTTTAGCTTTAGTTATTAAGTGTAGCAGCATTACTTTACTACAAAAGTCTAAAATATTTCCTAGCTGAGATGGATGGATGGAAAGATTGGGTTGAAAGATAGAATGATAGATATATAGAACAATAGATAGAATGTTAGATTTAACGATAGATATATAGAACAACAGAACGATAGATGAAACGATAGAATGGTAGATATATAAAACGATAGACAGATAGAACGATGGATAGAACGATAGATATATAGAATGATAGAACAACAGATAAAATCATAAATAGAACGATAGAATAATAGAACATTAAAATGATAGACAGAATGATAGAGATAGATTAATAGGTTAGACAGACAGACAGACAGATGGAGGGACAGAAAGACGGATGGATGAATGGATGGATAGATGGATAAATAGACCGAATGAAAGGTAGAATAATATATAGAATGATAGAACGATAGTTAAAACAATACAACGATAGAATGATTGATAGATAGATAGACAGACAGACAGACGGATGGATAAATAGACAGAATGAAAGAGAATAATATATAGAATGATAAAACGAGGCAGGCAGGCAGGCAGGCAGGCAGGCAGGCAGGCAGGCAGACAGACAGACAGACAGACAGACAGACAGACAGACAGACAGACAGACAGACAGACAGACAGACAGACAGACAGACAGACAGACAGACAGACAGACAGATAGATAGATAGATAGATAGATAGATAGATAGATAGATGAGAACGATGGATGGATGAAGACTTTATTCATCCCAAAGGGAGATTCAACCCAATTTAACTCCAGTAGTATCCTCAAACAGGTAAAGATATAAAACAATAGCAAAATAAATAAATGTAACTTTTTAATAAATCTTTAATATAATAAAGGTTGTTGTAAACTTTTTTCAGATTACATTAGAAATTTCTGTTTTACTCAACCAATCCTGGGTGATTACTATTAATGTAATCAATATATTTTATTACAATATTTTTCATCAGCTTTTGACAGAATAAACCCAATGTTAGAATTTTACATAACTCAAATAAATCCTGAGAATCAGAGTATTTCCAACTTGTCAAACCTTTTCCATATGAAATAAATCAATCAATTAATATAATTAAACAAATGAATGAACAAACAGTTCAGAGGCAAAAATCTCTTAATGCTGTCTGAAATTTTCAGCAAAATGAGCATTTTCCTGTGTGCAGGTTTAGATATTATTTCGAATTTACATGGAAAAATCCCTGGCAAGGCTTTGTTTAGGGGTTGTTTAGGTTTTATGTTCACTTCATGGCTGGTGTACGGGTGTTCAGAGTAGTTGAAGTAACCCAAATCTCTGTAATTTCATGGCTCTAAATGAATCGAATGGCTTAGAAAAGACCAATGATTTGGAAAAGCAAAAAAGTACGGCTCACCTCGACCATACATTCTAGCTGGAAAAATTATGCGTAATACAAACTTCAGAAGCGTAACGCTAAATATAGCGAGCACCTCTAATGACGATACATAAACCTTTTCCAGACACCAACCCTCATATCTGTCCAGATCTAAAGATTTTTTTCCAGGTGGTTAAGATCCACAAATTCAGCTCTACATCATGATTATGACAAACACCTCGCTGGTAGATAAAGACATTGGCTTGATTTTTTTTCTTCTCCCTGCTACTCTTTCCGCCCCCAAACACAGCAAGAGTTACATATCTGATTCAGACTCGCAAATCCCATTATCTGACTTCAGCGTGTAGCAGCACGAGTTCTATTTGTTTCAATATGAGGAATGAAAATTGTGTTATATCGCACAGCTCGATTTGTTATTAAATATAACAGAACATTATTTCGAACCCTGCTTGTTGCAATCATGTTCTGTGCAAGAGCAGAAAATTGTATAATTTGTTCCTCCTTCTGAGTCGAAAGCGTGCCACTTTGGTGCAGAGCATAAGCATTTTCCACTTTACACAAACTCTGCTGAACTTTTACCTCATGCCTAAACACCATTAAAGCTCTGCTGTAATACATTCAGAGCCGTGCTGCAGATAGCTTAACACAACTAATGTGGAAAATTCTCCTGTGAGCTGCAAAAAAAAAAAAAAAAAAATCTGTCACCGGTGGTCCAGAGCTCTGCGAGGTCAGAATATTGACCGGGTGGGCGGACGGAGCCAGGAGGCACCTCGCACAGGAAGGCTTGGTTACAGAGTAGCCTGACTGCATGTAGCACATCTTAAAAAGGTACTTCAACCCCAGAACATTTCACCTCGCCTGCCCTCGGGCCACCTTCATGTCTAGAATAGGAAGTGATTCACAAATGAGGGTGTAGAGATTTGTTTTCTCTACGAAAAAGTTTACACAAACACTGTGCCTGTTAAAAGTACAGCTTTCATGTACAATCTCCTGCAATGGACAATTCTGAAGAAGCTCAGAATACTGGGATAGCCTTTATTATAACATAAAACCATACTACGTGGGTATTTATAACATATGATTAAGCTGTTTAGTGACTGTTAGTATACATAAACTGATTAACAGTGTCACCAAGTGGTAAACGGTACAATTGCAGTCTTAATACCAACCAGTCTCTAGCAGTGGGAGTCCGATTCACTTGAGCGAGTCTCTCTGGGTGGTTCGTTCAACTGAAGTGATTCATTCCGTCGTGTTCTGCCACAACACAAACATACACACCACATTTAAAATGGACACACGTTGCTTTAACAGTAGGACTGGTTTATATCTTTGGATAACTAGCTAGTGAAACCCTTAATTACTCAACGGATGTAGTGTCAGATATGCTCTTTCATTTTTAATGTCGAGTTGTTTGTTATTCACTCACCTCATGGGATCTTGTGTGACTTGCAAACACATCTCAAATGCGACCGACATTTCAGAATCATGTCTTGAGAACTTTAAGCTGCTCAGAATAACTTTAAACATGTAGAGGTCCTTATTACAAGTCAACAGCCGCATTTTGCAGACGTTTATTTTAATGTCCTTCAATGAAGTCTTCATGAGCTGTTATTTCTTGTCACGTGACGTTTTAGATGGGTAGGCTATAAATCTGCCGCCCTAAAAGTCTTTTTACTATAATGAAACCGAGGCCAAATTTGTAAATGGAAACAAGATTCAAAAATTAAGTTACTACACTTGATCAATATTACCTTTAGAACAAATGGGTGCACACATGTGTCGGCCTGCTACACTCAGTTCAACCAAATCATATTAGTTCATTCAAAAGAGTCGACTCAAATGATCCATTCGCGTTTATTTCGCACTTGGCTTGTTGAACAGGATGAACGAGCACGGGTGCCCAAACTTTTAGTGGAAAGGGCCACAAACCAAATCATTTAGTGGACCGAAGGTAAATATACCAAACTATATTACATTAAAGCTGCCATGGCTAATTTACTAATTTATTGTAAAACATGACTTTAAATCGTATTAATTATTGCAGTATAACAGATAACTTATTGGAATAAAAACATAAACATTCACACAACACAGTGGAGTTCAATGCAATACCCTAGTCAAGCAGAACCTGCCTCTGCATTTATAATAGAGTTGTCCTCTATCCGCCAGGTGACGTATGTACTTTTAAACTAAATCTGATTAATCTATACCATTTAATTGAAACATTTAATTTCAGTCAGCTTTTAACAATAAAACCAACAAACAAGATGTTACATTAGATTTGAAACGAAAATCTCTAAACCATCCCCATCATACTTCTCTTCTCAGATGGGATGTTGGGTTAAATCAAAGGTTATGGCCCAACTTTGGTCCGCAGGCCCTAGTTTGGGTATTTCTGCTCTGGAGAAATACAAAAATCAAACTTTAACTGATACAATATTATTTACGTTTTTATGAGTAAGCCTAAATTAACATTTTAACTACCCCACTAAGAAAAAAAGTTTGGATTTCATTTCTTAACTCCTAATGTCACTAGTTAACGCACAAAATGCATTTTTTGCATCCCATAATTTCTAAAATATCAAAAAAAATGTGGTCAAATAATAAACAAAGTATTGGGGTTAGACAGACCATTTGTTTTTTACCAACAAAACAAGCCTTTCCTACAAATGAGCACTGAAAGTATGATCACCGGGCCTATGCTTTCTGTGCAGTGTTGCCAAAAGTGCCAGAAGTAAAAATGTTACTATTTACCCCACCTACAGGGCAAGTTGTAACAGATAGGGGGTTAGTTGTAACACATGCTTAAAAAAGCTGAATAAACACAATTAAATTTAGTTTAATTTTAATAGTAGCTATATTTTCTCAGTACATAGCTCAATTTAGTGTTTATTCTACATAGCACAGTATCTTTATTTATTTATTGGATGAACACATTTGGATTTATTTGGATTATTATTCATTATAATACAATGCATTTATTCATAGCATTAGCAATAACGTATTTTTTTGTCTATCAAAAAAAAAAAATTCTATTAAAAATTATTTTATTTAAAAAGTTCTCAACATTACACTCAAAAAAAAAAAAAAGTGTTAGTTTATTTGGTGTCCAACAGTGTTACAACTAACACCCTGTTACAACTAACCCTGCTGTGTTGTGTTTTCTTCAAAACTGGCAAACAGTCACCATGTATATTTTACATCTTTCAAAATGGTTTCATTGTTTACCCTACAAAATGGTAATTACAGAAAATAGTATTTTGCATTCATACTTTCATTAAAAAAAAATAAATAAATTTAACTATAAAAAAATACTTTTATGCTGCAAAAATAGTTTCTCCTGCGTTTCTCATCCAAATTCCGACAAACCTTTTCAATAATTGGCAGGAAGATGTCCACCAACACTGTGGTGAAGAACCTCAGAAGCATGCCATGGTTAACCCAGAGCAAATACCTTAAACCTCCATGTTACATTTTACCCCGTTTTACTCTGTGCCCAGCTCTCCCCTATTGACCTTATTCTATAATGCGGAAGTGCGCCTGTTTTCGCGATTGTTTTAGAACTTCCGATTCAGTCGCCTATGGGAGAAATGACTAGGAATAATAAACGGCAGAAAACGGTCAAACTACTTGCTCTACAAACAAATTTTAGCATGACGATACAGAACAAGTAGAAGAATATAATAAGGAAATATCAGTTTGCAAACAGCAAAACTAGCCGTTTTTAATGTCTAAAAATGAATGGAAGGGAATGAGACCGGAAGTATCGAGCCAAAAAGATTAAAATGGCTGTGTCAGTCGGTGAAGAATAAGGTGAATACTATGAAAAAATCTGAAAATATGAAGTGCAAGATCAATTTATTTAAAAAAAATAATCCAAAATAAAAAATTCTGAATACTAAATCAGTTTTTTGAAGTATGCCATAAAATATTTCAGATTCTCATTTAACCTGTTTTGTGTGTGTGTGTGTGTGTGTGTGTGTTTTACAATAAAACCAAAATCAAGTGTAGTAGTGCAACAGGATTATGTTTGATGCTCTTTTGTAAACCAACAAGCTGTGTGTGTAAACCACTATTTAAAACAGTAAAAACATGGTCAATCATTTGGTAGAACGGCTGTCAAATAGTTGATCATATGTATTTTTGTAGCTACTATATACAGTAGGCCTTATAATTTATATACGGTATGAAATTCTAGAGTCAGACAACATTTTATGACATTATTAGCAGGCAAGACTGCGTTACTACTTCCTGGAAAGCAGGCCAAAAATCCTCAAAGCAATCCAGAAGACGTTAACACATCAGCTCTAGCCTCATTTTGCAGATAAACCGTGTAAAAGCACTGCAGCACATTTTAACTGCAGTGTTCCAGCAGGTCTGAGCGCAGCGGCCAGGACCGCCAGACACATTTCACCTCTGCAGAGGTGAGAGAAATCAATGGAGACAAATAAACCTCAGGCCAGGAGTCCACATGGTTAGAGTCACTCCTCATTCGGTGTCAACCACCATCCTGCTCAAGACTCCAGCAAGTGACTCGCGATTTGACATTATTAAATAAAAAGAGAAAAGAAAAATGAACTGTTTATCTTTCTCCTTTTCTCCCAGAAAAAAACGCCATAGCGATTTAGAACAAAGAGAGAAGGAAGCACAATAAAAACCCAAAGCAGGAGACAAAATTCATTTAATGGCAAAACCACAAACGTACAAGCATTTTGTAGAAAACCAAGTATTACAGTGCTTTATTTTATTGCTATGTGCACTCAAGACACATTATCCTAATATGATAAATGAGGGCGAGTGAAAACCTTTTAATAGAAAACGTAAACATCGTTGAATGATGCTGGCCATAGCTAGGATGACTTCCCTAAAGGCTTTTCAACTATGCAAAGTACTGCATCTCTGAACTCTGTACTGACAATGAGTGTGTTTACAAGCACAGTCTGATTAGGCTTAACAAAACAGCAGCATGCAAGGTCACGTAAACACATAGATGGGTTCCTTTTATCAGCTGAATGTCGTGAACTGTTTAAGACGTAATACTGGTGTTTGTGCACATGTAAACTGATGATTTCAGCTCTTACATAAGTCTGTAAAATATTTATAGCGCTTCACTTTTGTCCACATTTTTTATGTTACAGCCTTATTCCAAAATGGATTAAATTATGTTTTTCCTCAAAATTCTACACACAATATTTCAAATAAAATTAATTTCATCCATTTTGGAATAAGGTTGTAACAAAAAAATGTGGAAAAAGTGAAGCGCTATAAATACGGCATGCATAAAGATGCATCTCGTTGCATTGTTGTGCATGTAAACACTCTCAGTGTCTTATTTGTGTAGGCCTAACCCCCCCCCCCCCCCCATCCTGTATAAAGTGATGCTTCCTGTGCTGTTTTGACATATTTCAAATTCCACAAAACTCTCGATTTCACATGGGGATTTAAAGACAAAGTACTCGATGCTACCATAAATTGCAAAAGACCCTGTAAACATGTAGAAAACGCATTGCATGTGTGTGCTACAGCAGTGCAATTGACCTTTGACAAGGATGAAACTACAAAGAGTGAAAAATATCCAATAATATTCACCATACAGGCCATCAAAATCTGTCACACAACACATCCTGCACATTAAATGCAGAGAGGTTTGCACTAAATCAAATAAAAAACACTTCATTAATCACACCTCTGCTCTATTACTAAACGATCATGCTAAAAATAGCAGAGGATTAATTAGCAAACCTGTAAATACTCTAAAAATATCTCAAGACACTGTTATAGGGAGACTGCTAAATCGGTTTTTATTTCCGACACTTGTTTGTCCTGTTTCTGAGCATTGTGTGTGGCTGTGTTCGTGCATATGCTGTTGGCTTAAATCGTTCAGTGGGTGTTTGGTGCTGTTGGCTTCAAGAGGCAGATTGTCGTTGCTGTGCATCTTGTTAAAATGGCATCAACTGCAAGCTTTGTGGAACTAAAATATAAGTCGTTCCTTAAAATGTGCTTAATTATTCCTCATCATATAGCGTAGAACAGTCTAGCATCCATGAACCTTGTTTGCGCTGACATTAAACATACTCTACTTACAGTAAGTACGTAAACGACAACTCTAGTCTGATTTCATGCATTGTTGCATTAGGAAATGTGTCAGCATTGCCACAAGGGGTGCTATATTAGGCATCGGTGTAAACGTGGACTAACTACTGTCATGGCGGAGCAACAGTTTGAAGAAAATCTTGTGCTAGCCGTGCAAAACGTACACTTTAGCTTTAAACTGTTGACATGTTTACAGCTAGCTACCTGAATGTGATTTAAGACGTTTGAAGGAAACTCCCCTATTGCGTCGGCCGAGCATTCACATTTGAGTGTTTGTGTAGTTTATTTCAGGCTTTAAGGTGCGGTCACATTAGCGGGATCTCTTGTGCTTAAAATGTCTATTGGCAATAGTTTAGCAATGTATGAAGCTCAGCGAATATCATCTCTGCGTGAAACTTCCAGTTGGGTGGATTCTAGGTTTCTAGTTTGAATTTAGACAAAATCAGACTACAGAGTTTTGTCATTCACTTGCAAAACTCACAATAGGGTATACGCCGAAGTGTGCTAAAGGAATTTGCCAGTAACCTCGGATTAACCTGGGTTTTTTTCTTTAAAAATCAGCAACCTCCATTGTCTGAGTGATATCCGATATAAAGTAGGTTTCAGATTGTACAAGAAGCACTGCATTAAATTACATTTTCCCCATCATGTCTTTAAAATATGAGCATTTATATTTATATGAGGATATACCTTACTGTGAGAATTGAGTATTGAAATGGCTGGATATCATTTATTCATTCAGTTTCCTTCAGCTTAGTCCCTTATATATCAGAGGTCGCCATAGTAGAATGAACCGCCAACTATTCCAGCAAATGTTTTACGCGGCGCATGTCCTTCCAGCACTGGGAAACACCCATACACCATCACATTCACACACACATTCATACACTATGGCCAATTTAGGTCATCCAATTCACATATGGCGCATGTCTTTGGACTGTGGGGGAAACCGGAGAACCACTGAGCCACCATGCTGCCCTTCATCCGAGTAATTTCCATTAAATCTGAGTGCAAAATTTAGTCATTATATGAAACGCACAATTGGAACAACTGGCTTTGTTTGTGTAATATTGGTGGAATATCAGTGTAGAGAATACTTTTGACTTTGTGTGAACGTTTCATCTTCATAATTCTATTAAATGACAAGATATTTGCCTGCTAAAAAAGCTTAAGGGAATTTTTTACACTGCAAATTCTGACCAAATCTGAAAGGGGAACACGATTAATATTAGAATACTGTGATTAGAACAATGTTAATTGTTGTAAGTTTGCTGAAATCAGTGCGATTTCTTTCTATGACTAAAGCCATGTCTACTTTTACAAAAGTATTTGTATTATTGAGTTTTTCATTAAAAAAAATTCTCGTCCACAGATGTGCGGGTCAAAAAAACAACAACATATTTGTGCAAAAACGTCTTCAAATGATGTCAAAGCAGTATTCAATATACTCATTCATTCATTTTTCCTCCAGCATAGTCCTTTTTTATCAGGGGTCACCACAGCAGAATGAACCGCCAACCATTCCAGCATATGTTTTACACAGTGGATGCCCTTCCAGACGCAACCCAGTACTGGGAAATCCAATATTCTCCAAATCATAAAGTCATTCTTTCATTTTCCTTCAGCTTAATCCCTTTATTTATCAGGGGTTGCCACAGAGGAATGAACCGCTAACTTTACCAGCATATGTTTTACACAGCGGATGCTCTTCCAGCTGCATCCCAGTACTGGGAAACATCCATAAACACTCTTTCACACATACACTACAGCCAGTGGCGGTTCTAGTTTAAATGGCACCCTGGGTGAAACCACTCCAAATATACCCCCTTCCCATCCCTCGAGAAATAAAGACGACGCTATGTGTTTGACTTTATATATAAATATAAACATTTAATATGTGTATTTAAAATAAATACATTTAAATGTATTTATTTATTTTCAATAAATATAAATATTTGTTTATTCATTCATTCATACATTTTCTTTTTGGCTTAGTCCCTTTATTAATCTGGGGTCATCACAGCGGAATGAACCGCCAACTTACCCAGGATGTTTTTAAGCAAGGTAGGCCCTTCCAGCTGCAACCCATCTCTGGGAAACATCCAGACACACTCATTTACTACAGACAATTTAGCCTACCCAATTCACCTATACCACATGTCTTTGGACTGTGGGGGAAACCGGAGCACCCAGAGGAAACCCAGGCGAACGCAGGGAGAACATGCAAACTTCACACAGAACCGCCAACTGACCCAGCAGAGGCTCGAACCAGCAACTTTCTTGTTGCGAGGCAGCAGTGCTATCCACTGAGCCACCATGTAGGGTGTAATTTTTTTCTGGTTGGCACAGAGCGGAAAAATAGAGTTGTATGTGTAGCTGCCTGTCGCTCAGGGTGGTGATCTGCTGCAAGTGCAGGTCTGTGTAGATCTACAGCACGGAGAATACAACCGGCCTCTGAGCGAGCAGAGAGAGGATCACGTGAGCTCTACTGGTGTTCCTATTGGCTGTCGCTCAAGAAAGTCGCTCTTCATTTGCATAAAGTCGAAGGATTCTCAACTTTGTCATATCACTTGACACCCCACCTGGTCACCAACGGTTGCTGTAGCTTGCTTAGACAGGGCCGCCTAAAGTCGCTCACTCTCCGTTGAAATGAACGGTCGCTTGTTGCTTTGCCGCCGCGAGTCACTCATAGTGTGAATGAGGCTTAAACAGACCCCATTCATATTCCCAAAATCTTGTCCCTAACAGAAGTTTTAGAAACGTTTTGGAAAAGTTCCAGTGTCAGTGACCTGATGCTGTGTTTGAATGTGGACGAATGGCTAAACTGCGTAGAAAAAGCTCAGTTTTTAACCTTTATGTGTGGTTGTGAATGTTTGCATCCACTCTGGGGTGATTTTGAGTCTTAATTTGGCCACAACTTTCTCTGAGTTTCAGCAAATGTATTGATTTTTGGTAACATATATTGTTACAATTGTAGTCAATGCTGCAAAAACAGCCACAAACGTAACGAAAGGGTAGTCAATTTGCTTTCTATTGGCTTCCTATTAGTTGTAGAGTAAATTTTAATATTCTGGTCATTACATATAGAGCTCTGCATGGTCAAGCAACCCTCTATATTCAAGATCTTTTATATAGTCACTCATGTAGTTGGTCTCTGAGTTCTTCTGGCAAAGACATTCCCAGAACTCAGTATTAATGTTTCTGTACTTGGATTTTTAACTTGTTTTCAAGAGTTCACACTTAGCTGATGATTGATTATAAAGCTTGTTTGGCATGCTGTCCCGGGAGAGAGCCCTGAGCTCATAAAATCCTTGAGCCCTGGGCTCCCCCCTGTTTGCAAGGCTAGAGGGGAGTTTGAGCTCAGGTAGATCTCGAGAACTCCCCTGCTGTACCAGCTAATGAACAGATAGTGATTGCTCTTAAGAGATAACCACTTACTACTAGCATGTCTATGGTGCCGATTTGGATTAGTCAATTATCTAAAGTTGCATGTTTTTGGATGGTGGGAGGAAACCGGGGAACACTGGGGAAACCGTGTAGACCAGGGGTGTCCAAACTTTTTGGGCCGAGGGCCAGATGCAAAAAAACAAACGTTGTCGCGGGCCAAATTTTACATACATCACACAGACACGTATATATATAAATACACTTGAAGTCAGAATTGTTAGCCCCCCTACATTATTAGCCCCCGTTTATTTTTTCCCCAATTTCTGTTTAACGGAGAGAAGATTTTTTTCCACACATTTCTAAACATATTAGTTTTAGTAACTCATTTCTAATAACTGATTTATTTTATATTTGCCATGATGACAGTAAATAATATTTGACTAGATATTTTTAAGACACTTCTATACAGCTTAAAGTGACATTTAAAGGCTTAACTAGGTTAATCAAGTTAACTAGTCAAGTTAAGGTAATTAGGCAAGTTATTTTATAACAATGGTTTGTTCTGAAGACTTAAGGGGCTAATAATTTTCACCTTAAAATGGTTCATAAAAAAATTTAAACCGCTTTTTATTCTAGCCGAAATAAAACAAAAGTCTTTCTCCAAAAGAAAAAATATTATCAGACATACGGTAAAAATGTCCTTGCTCTGTTAAACATCATTTGGGAAATATTTAAAAAAGAAGAAATAAATCAAAGAGGGGCAAATAATTCAGACTTCAACTGTGTGTAGATAGATAGACAGACAGACAGACAGACAGATAGACAGATAGATAGATAGATAGATAGATAGATAGATAGATAGATAGATAGATAGATAGATAGATAGACAGACAGATAGATAGATAGATAGATAGATAGATAGATAGATATATAGATAGATAGATAGATAGATAGATAGATAGATAGATAGATAGATAGATAGATAGATAGATAGATAGATAGATAGATAGATAGATAGATCATAACAAGAACTGCTGCTTAATTGAATGCATGTAATAGCGACACCCGGTGGTTATTTATTGAATTACGTTCATTTTTGTATAGCGGGCCAGATTCTATTGATATTTATAAAAAGCCTCGCGGGCCGCCACAAAACTGATTGCGGGCCGCAGATGGCCCGCGGGCTGTAGTTTGGACACGCCTGGTGTAGACCGTGTAAACTTCGACTGTCTTGGTAAGGACAGGAACCACTGACGTTTTTGCTGTGAAACAGTGCTAACCCCTGGGCCACCGTGCCACTCATCTAGGAAAGGAGAAGAAGTAGGGGTGGAAGGGGGGATTCTCAAAACGAAGATGGCTGTTATATGGAACTTAGAGTATTTATAGTGGCTTAGAAATCGTCTGATTGGTGAATCATAAGTTGGATAATGCGGGACCAGCCGCAAGCAATCACAAGCATGTGATCCTCTTGAAATTAGTTTATAAATAAACTTCACTTATGTTTTCTTTAATTTATATGTGTACTTTTTCTGGTTTTCTTTAATTGTAAAGCACTTTGTGACTCATGTCTAGGAAAGGTGGAATAAATATAAACCTTTAGTGTCTTACTTTACCTAATTTGAACATTACACAAGGGTTAAATACCCGTGTTTGTGTGGACAGGGTCTAAATTCATTTTTGTCCTGTGTAGAATCATACTGGAATCGATGAATTTATCTGAGCAATGTTACTTGTAACCGCACCTTTAGTATAAACATTTGTTTTACTAGATCATTGAAGGCCACCTTTTTTTTCTCCCAGCGTAAACCTAAAGTAGTTCAGTGGTTAAAGAATCTCTTCCTCTTTAACATATAGAATCTCATGGGCAGAGCTTGGGACTTGATTGACACCTCCCACTACCAACAGGCGATCCCGGATAACGATGCTGGAGGCAGAGCAGCGCGGCGTGGCCATGGGCGACAGCCTTTCCCATTTCCTTTTTTCGGGATGAAAAGCTTCAACAGTGTCCAGCACTGATGGCTGATGGCCTGTAAGAAGAGAGCAGATGTTTGGATGACACCAACCGGGACAGCAACTGTGAGGAAGATAAATATATTACAGTGCGACTTCCATACCTAGACCTCCCGCCACGATCATTCTGCCTCGCACTATGGCTGCAGCAAAGTCTGCCCGCTTTGTCTTCAAGGGTACGGTGTCCTCTGATTTCAGCCAAACTCCTACCAAATAAAGTGAGGACAAATAAACAACAATCATATTAAAGCTGAGGTGAATCATTTCTGCACCAGTGCCTTGTAATCTGCAAGATGTTGTTCTTACAGTGGCTTATATACAGTTGAAGTCGGAATTATTAGCCCCTCAGTATATATTCCCTCAGTTTCCGTTTACGGAAAGCAGATTTTTTTTTCAACACATTTCTAAACATAATAGTTTCAATAACTCATCTATAATAACTGATTTATTTAATCTTTGCCATGATGACAGCACATTATATTTGACTACACATTTTTTAAGATGCTAGTTTTCAGCTTAAGGTGACATTTAAAGGCGTAATTAGGCAAGTTAGGGTAATAAGCATGTAAAAAAAAAAAAAAATACTGCTTAAAGGGTGTCAATCACCATCTAGGCCTTGCAGATCGCTGGAAAACATGCACCATCACCGGAACAACAATTCTGCCGCCGAACTGCACTACATTTCCCATCATTCACCTCACTCACACACCAGTTTCGGATGACCCCTGATTACTTGCACACAGCTGTAGATTATGAAGACTTATTTCATGCAGTATATATATATATATATATATATATATATATATATATATATATATATATATATATATATATATATATATATATATATATATATATATATATATATTTTTTTTTTTTTTTTTCCCCAGAGATAGGTTGCGGCTGGAAGGGCATCCGCTGCGTAAAAACTTGCTGGATAAGTTGGCGGTTCATTCCGCTGTGGCGACCCCGGATTAATAGAGGGACTAAGCCAACAAGAAAATGAATGAATATATATATATCCCTACTCTTTGCCTGTGACCACAATGACGCTGTATGATATTGTTTGCTGATGTTTGACCACTGTCTGCATGACTCTGAGTTTATAAACTGCATTTGGACCCTCAACTCCATTGTACTCCGACTACTTGTTACAAAGGGGCTAATGATATCTACCTTAAAATAGTTTTAAAAACAATTAAAAACTGCTTTGATTCCAGCTGAATCAAAACAAATAAGACTTTATATTTATAAAAATATATAAAAAAAAATATTATAGGAAATACTGTGAAAAATTCCTTGCGCTTCCACTTTACAGAACAAAATATCTAAAGCACAGGCTGGGCTAGTCATCGCAGGATGTATTATTGCTGTGAGACTGGTGCTGCGAAATTGGAAGAACTCGGATACTCCCTGATTTAAGGATTGGATTGAACTGATGACTTCTTCTGCATCGTATGAACGTATGTTGGCAAGACTTCAGGACCCCACCCACACTTTTAATCAAAAATGGGCTTTTTGCAATATTTGGAGAGCACATAAAATGAAAATTGAAGGGCTGTCAATTTGACTGTCTGTTATATTGTATTGTATTATTTAATATTTGTTATGATTTGTTTTTACTATTATTTTGATTATAATTTGTTTACATTATTTTCCTGAATGTTGATTTTGTATTGTGAATTTTATGTTGTGTGGGGTATAAAAGTTCAAAATAAAATAAAAAAGTTCAATTACAAAAAAAAAAAAAAAAAAAAAATTGCATGCGCTGTTAAACATCATTTGGGAAATATAATAAATAAATAAATAAAAAAAAATCACAGGAGGGCTAATCATTTTGACTTCAACTGTATAGTTTGTACATTAAACCGGCCCAGAAGACAGCAGTTTAACTTTAAATGAATAAATTACACACTTTTCCCCATTAACACAGTGTGATTTAAAATCTGACACAATAGATCAGATTCATACGTCAAGTGAAAGAAAACGAACAGGCTTATATATGATTGGGAATGGTTTGGTTTGACAGCTTTTCTTTAAAAGGAAACAGAAAATAAAAGGACTTTCCGGCAGATTAAAGCTTGCGTGCTTGTCGATTAGAGCTGACAGACTGTTTTCCATTTGAAGGATCTAATATCTGTCTAATAACTAAGCCAATAGCTTGTCGTAATAAATGCAAGGACCGTTTCTTCAAAAAACTACTGAGCTAGAACACTTTAATTGCTTTGAAAAAAGGAAGTTGGAGCTGTGCGGCTTTCGGTGTTTCACAGATGTACGACGTTAATTTGGCACATTATTTACATTTCTCAGTCAACCTAATCTGCCAAAAAGCGCAATCACAGCCAATAACACACAAACGGCATTGGAATAATGACGGTTGTTTGAGAGATGCCAACTCTTTCAGCCATGCTTGTTTGGGTGCTTGATTGTAAAGGCATGCATGCAGATGTTCACATCACAAATGTTAGACGTCCCATTTTGGTGCCAGCATTGAAATAAATTCACTAAAGTCATTTCATATGCATAGAAAGCAAAATAAATGCATGTAAAATGTGTATGTGAAAGTTTCAAATAATTTTAGGGAAAATAAAATGCAAAAATATGGGTGAAATAAAGTTCCATGGTCATTCAGAGTAACACATATACTGTCTAAAACGGAAACAACATTCTTATTTTTTTACATTTAATAAACACACACACACATACATACATACATAAATACATACAAGTATGTATATATATATATATATATATATATATATATATATATGTATATGTATATATGTATATATATGTATGTATGTATATATATATATATATATGTATGTATGTATGTATATATATATATATATATATATATATATATATATATATATATATATATATATATATATACACACACACACACACACACATACATATATATATATATATATATATATATATATATATATATATATACATATATATATATATATATATATATATATATATACATATACATATATATATATATATATATATATATATATATATATACATATATATATACATATATATATATATATATATATATATATATATATATATATATATATATATATATATATATATATATATATATATATATATATATATATATATGTATGTATAAGTACATCCTATTTTAAATATTTATATTTATTATAGGTAATATTTTTGGGTGCATCTGAACAAAATAGATTTATTAAACAGATATATTTATTAAAATAAAAATTTTAGTCATTTAACATTTTTAGAAATGGAACGATAATTAAAAAAAACAATTTTAACAAAACTTTTGATATTTTTTGTTTCTCTTCATTTCTGCTCTCATTTAATATTTTTCCTAACATATAACAGCTACTAATTTTTGCACTGCTATGGTTATATTTTGTTAGATAAGCTCCAGATTTGGCTTCAGTACTGACTAATCTAATGTATATACATAAATATAATATATTAAAGCATCCTTTAGAAAATATTCATTTAAATGAGATATGTGATTTGTGAGGGATGCACTCATATACCCTCACCGGCCACTTTATTAGGTACACCTTACTAGTACCGGGTTGGACGCACTTTTTTGAACATGCAAACTCTACACAGAAACGCCAACTGATCCAGTTGGGGCTCGAATCAGCGTCCTTCTGGCTGTGAGGCGATTGTGCTACCCACTGCGCCACCGTGATGCCTAACTTTGGTTCAGTGTGTTTTATGGATACTGATTTCAGACATATACACTAATCCCATACTGTTTTCAAAGCATTCCGATGAAAGTGTGATTGTTTGCTTTGTGTCAGTCCGATGTTATCGTCCTCTATAAGCTAAGCAGTTCTTTGCCAAAATAAATGCAACATGGACTTCATTCAAAGACCTTACGCAACCAAAGCCCATGCAATATTCAGTCAGGAAGCGGCTTTTGAAAGGTAGCAGCATTTGTAACCAATGGACAACAAGGGCTGCGTTTGTTTTTCTCCGCTGATTTTAGTTCAATCAATTATTGATGTTTTGCTGCAAATTTGTGCAGTTTGGATGCGCATCAAAGTGTCCGACTTGAATGAGCAATGAAGGGTCTGTCAACTTTGGACAGGATATTGATTTCAGCCTTTGGCATGCAACGCTCGCTCTGTAGTTGGCCCCAAAAAACCGAGGGCGTTTTCTGTTAAACGGTGATGCCCTTTCACTTTTTCTGATGCCAAGTGTACTTTTTATACACATGCAAAGTTGCCTTTAAACAGGTGGCGGGGTCTGTCCTTTGGCACAGCATTAGAAAAACACACTGCTCTGCATCTAGCATTGCTCAATTAGCAAGTATGCAGTGTCAAGTTGGATCTTTAATAAAGAGCACATCCATCTGGCCTACAAGTAGGGATACATACAATGGGGTAAATAAGTATTCTACACAGGGCCGGAGTGGGACTCCTTTTCAGCCCTGGAGTTTCAAGCCTCAGACCGGCCCACCTCAGTTCACCACTGACTATATTAAAATACGGTCATTCCAATTCAGTTTCTAATGACACTATCACGTCTTTTTTTGAGAAAACAGCTGCTTTAGAACTTCAAATGTTCAACAACCCTAACAGTATTGAATGTCTTAACAATAAAAAAAAATACCATAATCAGACGGGGATCAAACCCGGGTCGGCGACGTTGTAATCAAACGTGACAACCACTGTACCACAACAGTTGTATGTTGTAAAGTGACTCACCTGAGTTATATCATCATTAACCTGCAGGCTGGTTATATGTAATAAGAGCAGAGCTGCGGTAAAATAATGAATAAGAACACTGTGGTCAAGTAAATAAATAAATAAATTAATTTAAAAAGTGTGACTGCTGAGAGCAACCATAGACTGTAAAATATATGGACGTAGTATCCGTGACGTCACCCATAGGTTTCTAAAGAGCGCAAAAGAAGCCACAAGTAGGCGCGGCCAACCGTCGCCATTTTGTTTTCGCGTCATCACACCCACGGCGGGATACCAAACAAGGGCAAAGAGGCGGAGAGTGAGCGGAGCTACAGACACCTGCTGACAGTTTGCTTGGACCTGATTCAGACACACTTTACTTTGGGAGAACGCTTAATACTTTATCACCTGTGACTCGTTAGTATTCTGACCACTTGTGCTTGGTTGTACACTATATCAATAAAGTGTTTAGACTTTTAAAAACACTGTAGTAATACACTGAGCCACTAAACATTGTTCTTATGACGTTTTTCAACAGGAGGAAAACGCGAATTACATCCAAACACTTCAGATATAGTCTGTGTTAGTTAATGTTGATGTAATATTGATGAAATCCAGCATAACACTGTATGACAACACTTCAGATGACTGTTCTAGAGCCTACAGCTAATCAATCCGTCAGATTCTGGAGTGCATTACAGCTCTAAATATAAATAAAAACGATAAATGATCTTAAATAAAACAAATACATGTATAGAGATGGTATATAAGTATATACCTTTACTCACATGGGAAACGGAGGCCACGTGAATGGTTTGTGAGCACAATTAAGTTCACTCAGCATGCCATGCCATCTAATAATTGTAGGAAACAAGTCCAAAAGGCAGTTGACTGTGTAAAGCCACATAAAACAACACAGAAATACAATAAATATGCCGAGTTCAGTGGCTAATCTGCAGGATTCAGCTGAGGTGACGTGACGGCGACCAGTGAGACCTAGCTGTCACTCAAGTGGCCACTCCCTTAATTATGCAAAATTAATATAACTTAATATAAAGGAAACAGATGAGTTATAAAAAAATTCACCCCCCTCACAGTTGTCATGAAGGGTAATATTAGCTGTATTAACCAAAATCTTTTTTTGTACCAGGCTGTAAACACCTTTTTTTCTGCTGTAAAGTTGGCCATTCTAACAGTGGGCTCAACTGAAATTTGCTCTGTTTTGGAGCCAGGAGCGGCCAAGACTAGCGGAATTTCAGATGAATTGCAGTTTTAGTTACTTCCGTATTGGCTTCCTGAGGGAGAGCGGGAGGTTGCCGCTTGAGAGCAACAGATTCTGGAGCTAGGGACACCGGCCCTAGCGGCCAAAAAACGGACCGGCCCACCGGGAATTCTCCCGGTCCTCCCGATTAGCCAATCCGGGCCTGATTGTACATGTCACACATAAGTATTGTACAGACCTCAACAGAGTGTGAAAATCTTGATGGTTCTGTGGGCCTCGTCTATCAGATCTGAGCTTTATTGTGTTTTCTCTATTGGATTCAAGTCAGGTGATTGGCTGGGCTATTCTACAGCTTGATTTTCTTACTCTGAAAGCATTTGAGAGTTTCCTTGGCTGTGATTTGAATCATTGTCTTGCTTAAACCCTGACTTCATCTTCATCATCCTGCTAATGTTGATGTTGGACTGAAGCAGCTGATATTCATTTACACTGAGGAAGGGCAGAGGGTTGCTGAAGAACTACTAAGAGATTTCAGATGCTGTCCGGGCTTTCACTGTCTTTCTACGCCTCTCTTTCCTCATGTGTTCAATACCTTTTCCCTGCGTCATTTCATTTTATTACACATAACCTCATTTTCTAAACTAATTACAGTGGCTTGAGAAAGCCAACATACTGTTATACTACATACACTTCTTCTTCTTGAGACTAATTTCTATATGCATCTCCTTCCGGACCGTTCATACTACAACCACCAATCTAATACGGATCCTCCAAACTGGTGTGACTCGGGCTGCTATATCTTTTCCAACTGATCCGACTTTTGGTTTTCCAAAAAAAAAAAACTAACACGGAAATTATGGAAAAGTTCCATTGATTGAACATTGGGTTAAACTTTGTAACCTCATAACTTTGCGCCAGACTGTCAAACAGACTTAAATTTGGGCTCGTTTAACTCAGACTACCAATCTGCCAATCACTGATGACCTTTCAACTTACTAGCCACATTCTAGCAACCACCTATGGCACCCTAGCAACTGTCCCATGGACTTTAATTGTAAAAAATTGCCATTAACTTTACATTGGACACACTTACAACATACCAATCCATACTAGCAATATACTAATCCATACTAAAACATACTAATGACACACCAATCCATATAAAACATACTAACAGACATACTAATCATATTAGTAAACATGCTATATTATGCTAGAAACATGCTAAGTTATGTAAGCAACTGCCTAGCAACCACCTAGCAACACCTTAGTGACCACCTAGCACAGCATTAGCAACTGCCTAGCAACCACTCAGAACACCTTAGCAACCACCTAGCAATGCCTTAGCAACCACTCAAAACACCCTAGCAACCACCTAGCAACACCTTAGCAACCACAAAGTAACACCTTAGCAACTACCAAACAACACCTTAGCAACCACTTAGCAATGCCTTAGCAACCACCTAGCACCACTTTAGCAACCACATAGCAACGCCTTACCAACCACCTAGCAACAACCACTCAGAACACCCTAGCGACACATTAGCAACAGCCTAGCAACACCCAAGCAACCACCTAGCAACACCTTAGCAACCACCTTGCAACACCCTAGCAATCGCCTAACAACATCTTAGCAACCACCTACCAATGCCCTAGCAACCACCTAGCAACACCCTAGCAGTCGGCTAGCAACACATTAGCAACCACTTAGAACACCCTAGCAACACCTTAGCAACCACCTAGCAACGCTTTAGAAACACCCTAGCAACCACCTAGCATTACCTTAGCAACCACCTATCAACCATCCATAACACCTTAGCAACAACCTAACAACCCCTTAGTAACCACCTAGAACACCAAGGAAACCGACCAGCAACGCCTTAGCAACCACCTAGAACACCCAAGCAACCGCCAAGCAATGTCTTAGTAACCACCTAGAACACCCTAGCAACCGCCTGGCAACCAAGCAGAACATCTTAGCAACTACCTAGAACACCCTAGCAGCGGCCTAGCAATGCCTTAGTAAGCATGCAGAAGACCCTAGCAACACCTTAACAAGAAACATGGCAATCCATACTAGAAACATGCCAACATATATGCACTTATCTCTCTATGACGACTGCTTACGACAAACGTCTTAAATACTACTTTAATGATTTAAACTTTAAAACTACTTTACACTTTCAGGCGAGGCTTTCTCAAGCCACCATACAGTTTGTCTACGAACTTTACTTTTCTAGTTAGTTTTGTTTTCTTTGCGTTATTTTTGTTTTCTTATGGCTGCATTTCAGTTGTTACCCACACCCGGGGAGAAATTTCAAGTCAACGACACCTTCAGAAATATGTTTTGTGAGAAAAATGGTCACATGTTCAATACTTATTTCCCCCACTGTACGACCCCTTCGACAGCACCCTGTGTTAAGACAAAAGAGCAGATGGGCTCAACAATCTATCAGGTAGAGCTATGGATAAGGGGTGACAATGTGTTTCTGAATAGCATCATTTAACGCCCCCTTCCTATCCTACCATCTTATCGGGTGGTTATATTAGATTGGAAGACTTGTACGCGAGGGCTTTTATTGCTGGTGGCGGATTCGGGCAGAAGGAAATGAGATAGCGAGGTTTAATCCCACCGTGCCGCTCTGTGAGCACTGGCTCGCGCACCTGTTGACTGACTGACAGTAATGGAATAATTAAAAAAAGAGAAAGGACTCGTATGGTGGCAGTGTGCAAAAATCAGTTGTTTCAGGTTGACCTCCTCACAGGCCACTTACAATAGGATTTTTTTCTGTAGTCGCCCTTGGGGCCCCAAAAAAAAGGCTACGCAATTTTCCCATCTGCTGAATCTGATTAGAAAAGATCAGATTTGAGCGGAAACGATGTAGAGGAAGAAAAAAAAAGGTGCGAGAAGCCGGGGAGAAATCAATAACTCATTTCAGCAGGTTTTGTACGTTTTGTCACACCTTGTATCTTTCTGGGGATTTTTTTTGTGGGTTAATCTTTAAAAAAAAAAATGATAAAAAAAAAAGTCATCCATGATTACTAATATACTTGTGCACCGAAACATTTTGCCTTGCTGATAGGCGTTCAACAGCCAAATCTATTTCTCTTGGGGATTTCACAGATTACACTGAAGGCCTGTTTCATCTTGCATGCACAAGCGGCGCATATTTAATTTGGTGCCTGTGTTCTCAGCGTACAGTACTCAGAGTTTCACCACTAAGTTGACTTCTGCAATGCATTGAGTGCTAAAATCACAGTGGAGAAACATCTTAAAGGCGACCTTCTGTATTATGCAAGATGTACAATAATTCTCTGATGTTCATAAAGTGTGTATGCAGGGCTCGACAATAAGGACTGCCTGCTGACCCGGGGCCAGCATGCAAGACACTCGGGACAGTATACAGAATGGTTACTTGCCAGATCGGGGCGAGTGCTGCCTTGTCACTAAAAGTAAATTTGACTGTTTGTCAATTGCGTGCTGTCATGCCCAGACGTTTGTTTCGGAACCTATCTCGTTTGCCCAGTAAGTGTGGTTTGTGGCATATGTGAATCCTGCAATTGTGCTCGAGTCAGTGCTAAATCAATCGGTCTGAGATCGCCAGAATGAGGTGGTCTTGACTCAACTGAGCAGACTGATTGTAGTGAAACACAGATTTAGAGAGATAGGTCACCCAAAAATGACAATTTACTCACTATTTTAAAAATACTGACATCCTATAGGAAAAACAAAAACTATGCAAGTCAATGGGTTTCCAACTTTCTTTAAAATATCTTCTTTTGTGTTGTTTTGTAACAGAAGAAAGAAAGTCAAACTGGTTTGGAAAACGTGAATGATGAATAAATGATGACAGAGTTTTCCGTTTTGGGTGAACTATCCCTTTAACACGATGACCTTATACAATATAATTTTCATGGCGAACATAATTAAAGTTCTTTTTCTGATCATTCCACCACTAAATTGCTAATGTTTACAACAAGAACAAAGCAATAAAGTTGGTGTCTCTATATAAATTTACCTTGGTTGGTGTCGAAGATGTTAACATTCTTCGTAAACTTTGAGCTTTGGTGTATTCCTCCTTGTCTGAGTCCTCCTAACCAGCAGAGACACCCAGCTCTGTCCCATAAGACCCCAGAATAAGATCTTTTGCAAGGCAGGCTGGGTAAAGAGGACCAGGTGCGGTTTTCCATGTCGAAGACTTCAAACGCCTTGACTAAACGCTTACACTGACGTCCACCTGAAGAAATAGAGACACTGACATAACTTTTGCATCAGGGAAAGTTGAAATATTTGGCTCTTTTAGTGGTAATTACTGATTTTAAGAACCTTTTTGGTGTCCGATTAAATCAAATTGACAAAAGTTATTTTATATGCATATCAAATAAACAGTTAAGCCCAAAATCATTCACACCCCAGGGGTATAAATAATTTTGGTCTTGACTGTAAGTAAATGTCTAACTCACGTGTTAAAAAACATTTAACATGAAAATAAGTTGTCAAATTATGTATGGAAAAGTTTTTCAAGCTGCTTTCATTTAGTTTAATATTCTAGATTTTATTCTATGTTACTTGTATGACATACCAAGATATAAAAAAACTATGCTTTGCTGGCATGATCAATATATATTAAAAAGAAATAGTGCTGGATCTATATGGGAACCTTTGTCCTGAATGCAATTTATTCAGCAGGCATTCAGTGTAACAAGATTATTTAATATGTACATGTTTTATATTAATTATTTCCAAATATAGTTATTTAAAGGGGACCTATTATGCAAAAATCACATTTATAGGTCGTTTAAACACAGTTGTGTGGCAGCAGTTTACAAATACAATCAGCTTCTAATAATAAAAATGTATAAAATTAATTTTTTACAAGCACACTTGATAAAAAGTCTGCAGAAACACTTTGATTGGGGAAAGCCCCGCCCACTAGTGATGATCTCTCCCTCATTAGCATAGGACGTTAGTCATGTTTTTGAATCTGCCACTATGCTCTCCCACAGGCATTTGTAGCTCCGCCCTCTTTTGATAAGAGCACAGTCTCATTTGAATTTAAAGCAACAGTCACCAAAAACGACACAATTAGGATCAAAGCCTAAAAGTTGAATATATAACGATATTGATATAATATAAACATATTCATATAACAATATTGTTAAATATAACACGATATTGATATAATATAAAGATATTCATATAAGAATATTGTTGAATATATAACGATATTGATATAATATAAAGATATTCATATAAGAATATTGTTGAATATATAACGATATTGATATAATATAAACATTTTCATAAAAGAATATTGTTAAATATATAACGATATTGATATAATATAAACATATTCATATAAGAATATTGTTGAATATATAACGATATTCATATAATATAAAGATATTCATATAAGAATATTGTTGAATATATAACGATATTGATATAATATAAACATATTCATATAAGAATATTGTTGAATATAAAATAACAATATTAAAATAACATACATATTCATATAAGAATATTGTTGAATATATAACGATATTGATATGATATAAACATATTCATATAAGAATACTGTTGAATATATAACGATATTGATATGATATAAACATATTCATATAAGAATACTGTTGAATATATAACGATATTGATATGATATAAACATATTCATATAAGAATACTGTTGAATATATAACGATATTGATATAATATAAACATATTCATATAAGAATACTGTTGAATATATAACGATATTGATATGATATAAACATATTCATATAAGAATACTGTTGAATATATAACGATATTGACATAATATAAACATTCATATAAGAATACTGTTGAATATATAAGGATATTGATATAATATAAACATATTCATATAAGAATATTGTTGAATATATAACGATATTGATATAATATGTACATATTCATATAAGAATACTGTTGAATATATAACGATATTGACATAATATAAACATATTCATATAAGAATACTGTTGAATATATAACGATATTGACATAATATAAACATATTCATATAAGAATACTGTTGAATATATAACGATATTGATATAATATAAACATATTCATATAAGAATACTGTTGAATATATAACGATATTGACATAATATAAACATATTCATATAAGAATACTGTTGAATATATAACGATATTGATATGATATAAACATATTCATATAAGAATACTGTTGAATATATAACGATATTGACATAATATAAACATATTCATATAAGAATACTGTTGAATATATAAGGATATTGATATAATATAAACATTCGTATAACAATATTGTTGAATATATAACGGTATTGATATGATATAAACATATTCATATAACAATATTGTTGAATATATAAGGATATTGATATAATATGTACATATTTATTTAAGAATATTGTTGAATATATAACGATATTGATATAATATGTACATATTCATATAAGAATATTGTTGAATATATAAGGATATTGATATAATATAAACATATTCATATAAGAATATTGTTGAATATATAACGATATTGATATAATATGTACATATTCATATAAGAATACTGTTGAATATATAACGATATTGATATAATATGTACATATTCATATAGCAATATTGTTGAATAACTGTTAAAAAAACTAAATATCACAATGTAATTTTTTTCCAATATCATGCAGTTCTATAGGTAGGAGGGTGATTCCTAAATCTACAGTGAGGTCTTGAACACCTGTAAGTCCACATATTATTTAATTAAGATTTGAGATGGAATTTAAGTGGTGATCGCAAACCTGCCACGTAGATCTTGGAGCCCAGTAGGCAGATGCTGGTATCGTAGCGCGGGGTGGGCATGGCTGGAAGGAGCGCCCAGACGTCCTTGCGAAGGTCGTACTGCTGAAGCACACTCCTGGGCAGGAGGTCTGGTCCCATTCCCCCAACAGCCAGAGCTCTGCCGTCTGAACAGAGTCAAATGAAGGTCTTCCATTTTCAACAAAGAACTCCAGCAAAACAATCTCTCACCTTACAATGTCAAAGACTTGGTAAGCAATGAATAAATGCTTCAAATGCCATGTGCTGACAGAAGAGACGCAGACAAGAGGCAACTGCGTTATTTAAAGTCACATTGACATGATTGTTTGTTTTTTTGAAGTCATCATGAAATGAAACTGTTTAATATCATTCTTGGTTTGTATAGTTACAATTCATCAGTTCATGTCATTTGAAGAAAAGAAAATAGATTACTTTCCAAGAAAAACAATATGATAATAATAATAACAACAACAACAACAACAACAACAACAATAATAATAATAATAATAATAATAATAGTAATAGTAATAATAATAATAATAATAATAATAATATCTATAATATTATAGCTAATATAATATTAAATCTAATTATTATAGGTTGTCATAGATAATTTTTTTTTAATCTAGATTAATCGCACTGTATTCTTGGAATTAATCTAGATTAAAATTCTCTGTCAGTCAAACTTCTGGGAAGTAGGAAGTGACTGATCGATAGCAATGCCTGAGAGACATGCAGACGGTCAAAACACTCGGCTTTGTTTAGATTTAACTTGGAATTTTATTTAGTTTGTGGTCTCATTTTATCTGTAATACTGTAAGCTATGACATCGACTGGTCTTTTACTCCAAAGACTCTGTTTTCACATGTAAGTACCATGGTAAAACGGTGTAAACAATAGATCTCCGGCAGAAACGGTGACACAAACAAATGAATAACCATCCATAATTCAACACTATTGTGTCAGTGGACTAAATGTGTTTATGGGATGTTTTTCTGTGGACTCTTACCTTTCAAAACAAACCGTGATGTACAGCAATGAATGTGTGTGTGTGTTGTTATTACATGATATGTATGCCATTTCTAATAAGCGTTTTCTGCAAAACTTTAGCAAATTTAACAAATACATTCTTTAGAAGCTTTCCATTGAAAAACAACTAGCTGCAATGGGTGCTTAGGGGATGTAGCTTTAAACTGATGTACAGTTTTTCAAGATTACTCTTGTCCTTTTTGGTGTAATCAATTCATAAACATTGACATGTGGAAAAAACAGCGCCTCAGTGTGTCCTCATCAGGGCGCTGTGGAAAGGGGGGAAATTCTGCCGAAGGCATTCAAAATATGTGTGCAACCCAAATAATGACGAAAAGTAAGTGCTTGAGAACGGGTTTCTTAAAGGTGGCACATTAGACCAGGGGCTCATCTCCTGTTTCCAAAATGCATCCCAAACGGTTTGAGAAACTGTTCTACTATGATAATTGGTTGTGCAAATAAATGATGTTCAACAAGATGTACTTGTGTTTACTGACTGTTTATTTAGTTAAACATCAGTTTTGAACCCTTATTATATTATTGTCGATTAAGGCAAATAGCTGCATGTAAATCTTTTTTTTTTATTACTTTATTTTACACAGAACTAGAGCAAACATTGGCTCTCACTGTGGACATACAAAGGACAATAAAGGAAAACAAAAAAGAAAAGAGACAACAAACAAAAAAACAAAAAATCATAGTCAAACAACATACAATCAAAACTTGAGAGAGTATATAGCTTAAACCTCAGAGGGGTCACTGGATTGCTCTTGAGATTTGCCAAATAAATCAAGAAATTGACTCAGAATAGCCAAAAAATGTTCCTATAGAGCTAGCCCTTAAAAATCTAAGTCTCTCCAACTGAATAACAGATATCATGTCAGAAATCCAGTTCTGGAATGAGGGAGGTAAAGGTGATTTCCAATTGTAAAGCACTAGTCTTTAAGCCATGACCGTGCCTTGCTTTAAAGACTCTTGCATTGTTTGAGAGAGAGAAGATGTGTTTCGTGAGAAGCCAAAGATGGCAAGTTTGGCATCTGGTAGAAAAGGTCTGCTTTAAGCATTAGAATACCAGTCAAATATGTTGATCCAGAATCTATTCAGTAAGAGACAGAGCCAAAAGGCATGAGCAACAGTGTCCTTAGCTATGTAATGTAATGTGTATTTATATAGAGCATTTATTGTGTATGGCCTTACACCCAAAGTGCTTCACAACCATGAGGGGGGTCTCTCCACACCACCACAAGTGTACAGCATCCACTTGGATGATGCGACAGCTGCCACAGGACAACGGCGCCAGTGCGCTCACCACACACCAGCTATTGGTGGAGGGGAGAGACAATGATAGAGCCAATTGGGTGGATGGGGATGATTGGGAGGCCATGATTGTGATTGAGGACACCGGGGTTACACCCCTGCTCATTCACGAAAAGTGCCATGGGATTTTTAATGACCACAGAGAGTCAGGAGCTTGGTTTAACGTCTCATCCGAAAGTCGGATCCTTGCTATCTTGCATCTATCGCACATCAATAAGACAGAAGGAAATATTTAATGTAAATCTTTAACACATTCTTTTATTTCCACATTCATTTTGACAGACTCTACTGATGTGTGATTCAAGGATAGATAACATCCAGAATTATCAGTCACCATTGACTTCCATAGGATTTTTTTTCCCGACTATGAAACTCAAAGCTGATGATGAGCAGTTTTAACAGTGTTCAGCAGTGAGTGAATGATGACAGAAATCGGGTGTCATAAAAGCTCTGAAATTTTGTAGTTCTTAAAACTCATTTCAGTGTCAATGAAAAGACGAGGTTCTAGACAAACATATGCAAGGTCATATTCACTAAGTAATCCAGTATTTTGCTGAGCAGGGTCTAAATGACAATTTTCACCTGAGATTTAGAGCCAAATTAGAGAGGGGTAAAACGACTGTAGAAAGAGGGCAGCATCGTTATTATATTTGCATGCAGAGATTGGTTGGTCTATTAATAAAATCTGTTGACTGCAGCAGTTATAGTTACTTTATATGCTAATGGTGACAGTCCAAAAACAGGAAAAGGGCACTTTTAAAGTTTCTTTTCCCTAAAGTTTGCGTGCCTTGAACTCAAGCAGTTTATATAAAAAAGTTAGGACTTGAAAATTATTACACAAAAAGAAAGGTTTTTTACAAACCAAATCTAAAATCATACCAAACAGAAAAAAAAGCTGTTCTGGAAAAATGTTAATCCTCTAACTGCTAAACTCTGGCTTGAAGTATTGATATCTACTCTGCACTTGGAATAAACCGGATACAGTATCTATTAAAGGGAAACACCGGACAAGTTCACAAGATTTCTATCACTTCATGAGGAATTCTATTCCCTGCAGATGTCAATGCCAGTTCCTGGAGGGCCGCAGCTCTGCACAGTTTGGCTTCAACCCTAATTATACACACCTGATCAAACTAATTTAGTCCTTCAGGCTTGTTTAAAACCTATAGGCATGGTGCGAATTATACATTGACGATCAGTAGGTCAAGTTTTTCGGTTATGTTCGGTAATATGCCTCAGTGAACCAAATTTACAGTATATATTTAATTCAATTTCATCTAATTTATTTGAGGGATACTGAGTAGTTCTTAATGACTTTTGTAAATATTAAAAAAACAGTGACAGGTTTGCTTTTTTGCACCTATTAATGGATGACCATGAAAGACTGCACATATTTTTTTATTTTACTGTTTAACTTCCATGTGCGAGCCAGTGTATAATAAAACAAAAAACTATGCATTTAATTTTACAGATATCTACAGATATCTTTTTTTAAAGAAAAAGGTTTTGTGAACACTTACGCTGTCTGTTGGTGCTTTAGATTTGCTGGTTTCAAACCGAAGAATTCAATATTTTTGGCGCAAACATGCATTCACAAATGTATAAACCATTAAAGGGGTGGTCGAATGTACAGGGTGGGCCATTTATATGGATACGCCTTAATAAAATGGGAATGGTTGGTGATATTAACGTCCTGTTTGTGGCATATTAGTATATGTGAGGGCCAAACTTTTCAAGATGGGTGGCGACCATAGTGGCCATTTTGAAGTCGGCCATCTTGGATCCAACTTTTGTTTTTTTCAATAGGCAGAGGGTCATTTGACACATCAAACGTATTGGGAATTTCACAGGAAAACCAATGGTGTGCTTGGTTATGAAGTAACTTTATTCTTTCATGAGTGATTTACAAGTTTCTGACCACTTATAAAATGTGTTCAATGTGCTGCCCATTGTGTTGGATTGTCAATGCAACCCTCTTCTCCCACTCTTCACACACTGATAGCAACACAGCAGGAGAAATGCCAGTACAGGCTTCCAGTATCAATAGTTTCAGGTGGCCCTCCAGAAATTGGCTTTGACACCTGTGCCCTAAAGCATTGCATAACTAAAAATTAGTTTTGATTATGACTATATTGTAAACTTCCAGGCTGGAGTTGTGTTTATTTTCTGTCATTTATTTGTTTATTTGCATATCAGAAAATTAAACCTGAAACTTGGGATGATTGTAAGTCTATTCAATAACCAAATACTTTGACAAATACCATCACTTCCAATTGAATATATTTGACTTCATCATTTTGAACTCGTTTACCTTTAACGGTGACAGAAACCCCCATAGACGCCTCTCTGAGCGAGCACCTCTTCCTCCATTTCCCTTCATCTGTGTTGTAAACCTCCACGGCCTTCAGAGGGCGCTGTTCCTTCCCCATCCCACCGACCACCAGCAGCTGCTTCCCCAAAACTGCCACCGCAGCCCCGGCTCTCGGCGTGGGCATTGGAGGAAGACTGAGCCAGCGGTCCACCTCGGGCGAGTACAGCTCCAGAGCGCTGGTGGGCTGCCCCGAAGCATCGCAACCACCAACCAAATACAGCTGCCCACCCACATCAGCCAACGAGTGATAGACGCGTGCACTGGAAAGACTCGCCAGGCTCTGCCAATGAAACTCATGGGCCGAGGGCACCATCATCGCCCTGACCGATTGGGTGGTGTTTCGGAATTAGCACCTGTAAAAAAAAGGGAATAATTTGGAATTGAAGCTTTCAGATGAATAAAACATTTATTATATTCAGAGTTTCTGCGGATATCATAATGCCAAATTTAAGACTTTTTAAGACAATTAAGTATTAAATTTAAGACCTATCCGCGTGTTAAGTGTGACGTCATGCGAAGCGGCTTCCGGCTCCAAGCGCTCTATTCAACTGAATGGGGAGACTCATAAAATGGTAATAATAAACATTTACAAAGCGATTTAAGGCTTTCGAAAATCACAATCGCTAAATATATGTCCATGCCTAATATCCAATGGCCAAAAAGTGATTCATTTTTTTATAAATTGTTACAATTTTGGTATTTGTTATGCAGCAAACCCAAAGACTGTTGTGTACACTAGGACTTTATATAAAATTAACTTTAATGTGTGATATGAATAAAAATAAATACTAAAACGAATGATTTCTCAACTCAAATGAGTGGCGGCTTGGACCCGGAAACAATATTACATACGTCACCAACACATCACCACTTAACAAGCGGATATCACAATATCAAAAACACGCACACACATAAAGAGAAAATGCCAAAATCACAAAATTAGTGGTGAAATAAATGTATTCAAATTAAACAGCATAAAGACAGGTTAGATGCACCTTTAAACTCCAGAAAACAAACAAACATCTTAATGTTTTATAATCAAAACAATGATTTATAGTTTTGCCTAGTGGCGTATCGCCCACTCCGCCAACTGCAAGCACAACTCAAACAGACAAGGCTCTTTAAAACGACAGGGGGCGGTCAAAAGAAACCTACTGTAAAGTCAGACGGATAAACAGAGAATTAGGAAGTTTCCGGAACTACGTCATATCATTATTATCATTCAAGATTTGAATAATTTATTATAATGATTATAAAGATTTTTATAACCATTTAAGATTTTTTTTTTTTTAAATCAAACTTTGATGCATCACTTTTGTTCACATCTCTGACAGTTTTATCAATGAAAGTTAAATATTAATGACAACAGAACATGGGTTGCTCTACAATAATACTTTTCATTATGGAAAGAATAAAAAATAAAAGTACAATTACTAAAAATACTGAAGTTTTTTTTATTTTGCCGCTCCACAATTCACACATTACTGTTTGGCTAGTTTCTGTCCTCTACTTGTAAGCTAAAAAGAGAATAATAGTCCAACGTTCTTGTAAGAGTTGAAATATTGCAAATATTTTGATATCTTTGACAATTCAAAACATGAGCTGAAAACAGAGACTGGTGACTTAACAACCCAGCAGGTGGGAATGCGGGAAAAACTAGTTCCTGCTGCATTTGCATCTGAGTCTGCTGAAACTCGGCTTCATCCACCCCATCTCACATATGGTCATTTCAATGTTTGAATGTTCTAGATTAACCAAACTGACTTTAACTATCATGTTTGATATCATTTGAAATGTCTCAGTGCGATTGGTACAATGGTCTCATTCTCTCAGAAATAGACATAATCAAAACAATAAATATATAACTTCAGGCATCTTTTGAACCACTGTGAAGGGTGTGACTTTTCCCTAAGTGTGAATGCCTTTTGTTATTCACACCCCCTTCCTTGAGGGAATTCTTGGATTATTTAAGGTAAGGTCTGAGAAAGACTCAGGGCGATTCTGCCTAACCAGATCAGCCCATAACATGGCTTGTTCCATGTTATGTATATTTCAAAGTCAGGATATGCATCTTTTTAATCTTGGATTTATCTTTGATAATTTGATGTTTTGTATTGATCGTTTATGAATTGACTGATTGAATTTGGCATAATACATTTACCTGACTAATGAATTGTTATGTTTTGAATTATTCAAACAGAGTTCGTGTTATTATCTTTAGTAGATTGTGGTAATTTCATAGCACCACAAGCCCCTGTTTTGGTTAGTAGCTGACTAGAACACGGTAGACGGAGCATTGCGGCACGCTATACGATGTCTCTAGAGCTCCGACTAACAAACTGGCATTTATTCATGTATACTTAGGCTGTAAAAGGATATCTAAGGGGATAGTCCTTCACCCGATAAACTTATAATACTATTTAGATAGTATAGTGATTATTCAAAGTTACTACTAGTTTAAGTACGACTGGTCTGCTTAATTCTATAGTAATGATCATTATATGACTAAAAAGCTCTGTTTGATTTAGGAGGTAGCAGACCTATGGGGGCCGCATAAAAAATATCCTAATCTGAGTAAGTAGGGTTCTGCCTTTTTAGGATAGCGGTCAATCGCCACTGTTTAGTGACCAAGACTGACATGCTTGTGCTTAAGAAATTGTATACTCGGCCGGTACAAGATTCAGGATGTTATAGAGATCCCAATGAACGAGAATAACATAAAATGATGAACCGAAGAGAATATTCAATCATAATCTAAATTAATGTGAACGGAAACAAAATAACCTTCTCAATGTTTTATAATTGGAGTCAGATAAAACGAAGATAAATATATTAATATTCTAAACCACCTCATATTAAAATTGGAGTCAGATATGAGTTAAGTTTAATATAGATCAACATTGTGCACTGGAAAGGCCGAACATGCAGTGAACCTTCATCCACCAGTGGATACCGTCATTGGACCAACTGGCTGGACCCTACATTTTCCACCATTTTCACCAATAAAGCCTACACAGGGCATCAGTATATTGTAAACTGACAGGTTCAAATATTCTTTTCCAGTTATCAAAGAAATAATGTTCCTTAATTTTAGTTTTGTAACTATTAATTTGCTTTAAATTCAAAATTGTAACATATACATCAGTGCAAAACCTGTGAATGGTGAAAAAACATATTCTGTAAAATTAAAACCATAAATATAATAATAAAAAGTAATAAAAAAATAAAAATACTTCGATTAAAACAGAGAATCCCAGCAAACACACAAAAAGGCCCATTGTGTCTTCCTCATGGTCTACAGATTAAGTTATGCAAACACTTTTTTTTATGTTCTATTTTCATCCGAGTGGAGGCTGAGATGTGGAAGACGGCCTAGAATAGCTTCATCACTTGATTCAATTGACGCAACCGATTTCACACAACTGTTCCTCTCTCCTCGGCTGTGTACACAATTGAGCTTCAAGTGGGCTGTTGTAGCTTCCAGCAGTATCCATGGCAACAGTGGTCTTCTTCACCCCGGTCTCTGTCCCTGTCCTTTCTCCTAACACTTCTCCAATGATTCCCAAACCACAGGTCAAGATTTTCAGACACTGCGTCCAAACCAGACACAAAAACATTTTCAGCAAAAAGGATGTCCACAGGTTTCAGCGTTCTTCAAAATATATATATATATATATTTTTAGTTCAGCAGAATCAAGAAACTAATAAAGGTTTGGAACCAGTTGAGGTTGATTAGTACTGTAAATAGTGAGTTTATTTTGATTGTGGGGTGGACTGTCCCTTTAAATGCCATTTAGTGCACTGCATTCCCAACTAAATGGCCAGGAATATAATTAAATTAATGAACAGGATAGGATATTCTTATACTAATAATTGTTAATGTCATTAATATATTGATATTAATATTATAACATTAAAATTATTAAAAGTAATTACGGAGTGACGGATACTGTTAGCGCAACACGGTGGCTCATAGCAAGTAGGTCGCAGGTTCGAGTCCTGACTGTGTCAGTTGGCATTATTGTGTGGAGTTTGCATGTTCTGCATGTTGTGTTGGCGTGGGTTTCCTCTGGGTGCTATAGTTTACCCCACAGTCCAAAGACATGCGCTATAGGTGAATTGAATAAACTAAATTGGCTGTAGTGTATGATGAGTGTGTGTGAATGTGAGAGTGTATGGGTGTTTGTCAGTACTGGGCATCCCTGTCAACAATGGAATGTGAAAATAAGGGATCTGCCCACCATACATGGTACCCGTGGGATCCTCCAGATGAAATTCAAGGCTTTTTAAGACCTTTTCAATACCATTTCAGATGAAATTCAATGCCAACTTCGTACCCATTCCTAGAGAAGTCTGAGGGAAAAATGTCAAATCTGTATAATTTTTGAATCCTGGAAAATAATTATGTACAAGTGACTACTTTAATTGAATAAAACATTTTATTTAAATTGTAAGTTATATTTAATACATACGCAACAACGTAACACATTTGTATTTGTTGTTGAGCCAAAGTAAGATAGGATGTTCCTTGGCTGTGGTGTCAAAGCTTCTATTGCAGAAATTAGGACCTACACTTGGGTTCGGTTACAATTATCATGCCATTGATTCGATTCAGTTCAATATCTCGGTGCTTCACAGTGCATACACAGTTTTATATTGGGGGGGGGGGGGGGGGGTATAAACACACACACACACACACACACACACACACTCACACACACACTCACACACACTCACACACACACACACTCACACACTCACACACTCACACACCTGTAACAAGCTGTCTGTATAAACACACACATATACACAAAGGACAAAGCAAGCGACACACAGCATTACGCTCTCTTTTATTCACACAGATAAACACACACACACATACATACATGCTTGCTAGCTTGAGCGATTTTCCGACCCCTCCCGCGCTTTATTGGGAAATGTATTCCCGCGTCGAAAAAAATCTGGTCCTCTATCCAGAAGACCTCTACAGCCCTCTATCCAGAAGAATCGCTGTAACAGCCGAGAGAAGAGGAAAAAAAGTCACGGCAGCAGGTCAAATGGGCCACAGTGAGAGAGAGAGAGAGAGAGAGAGAGAGAGAGAGAGAGAGAGAGAGAGAGAGAGAGAGTTAGCTTTCATTCAGGAAAGGGAATCATGCCGTTTTTATATTTGTTTCAAAGTGAATTTTCACGCCTAAAAGCAAAAGCACAGAACAGACTCACATTTAAGAGACAAGGGGCGGCCCCTAGTGGCTCGGTTGTTTGGGTTGCATATAGACAGGATTGGCTCTTTAATGTTTATTGCCACCTTTCAGAGAAATACTGAAAATATGGGAGAAAGAAGGGAAAATACCTTTATGGGAGAGAACTGTAAAATACCGGAGAACCCCGGAAAAACGGGAGGGTTGAGAGGTATGGTACTGGGTTACAGCTGGAAGGGCATCCGCTGTGTAAAAAATATGCTGGATAAGTTGGGGGTTCATTCTGATGAATAAAGGGACTAAGCTGAATGAATGAATGAATGATACTGTTAGTTAGCAGTTCTAACATTCAAGTTTAAACTATGTTTGATAATTATTTAATTTTCAAGAAAACCCTAACCCTAACAGTGGGGAGTTTTCCTGACATGGTTTTTAAAAGAGTAGAATCTAGGAGTTCAAAATGAATTGTTTCTTCAATGCACCGTGATGCAGACAAGGACAATTTGATAACGGTTCAGTAATAGATCATAAGCGGTTATTATGTACTGACGTCATTTATCTCCTATGCGCGATGGCACGATAGAATACTATGGCAAAATAGGTGAGGGTGAGTAAATAAAACGCTCCTACTACCGTACTTAAAAACAGATAACTGTGCACAATATACTGCTTGTGAGTTTGCTGGACAGTCTTTTACTGAAACTGAAGATGGTACAGCACACAAGCTGCTATTTAACTACTAGGCAGAAAATGAAAGCTTTAAAACTCCATCTCTGCCTGCTGGCGTGTTCATGAAGGTAACTTTTCCTCTCCTCCTGTCTGTTAAAACGGATGCCTTTATAGCTGCAACCCATCACTGTGAAACACCTATACACACTCATTCACACTCATACACTACAGACAATTTATCTTACCCAATTGACCTGTACCGCATGACTTTGGACTGTGAGGGAAACGGGAGCACCCGGAGGAAACCCACGAGAACACGGGAAGAACATGCAAACTCCACACAGAAACGCCACCTGACCCAGCCGAAGCTCAAACTAGCGACCTTCTTGCTGTGAGATAATATTGGGATTTGAATCCATGAATGTGATTTTTAAACTGCTCATTTAAAGGAACTGGCTGAGCAAACTCGGTCTCTCTGCTCTGCGGGTTTCAGAATACTGAAGTCTCGTTAAAAATTAATGAGTACTGGTTGCTTGCATTTTCACAATTCAATCTTGCATTAATGTTGCAAGTAAAAAGGTTATAAGGAAAAAACTCAACTGGTAAAGCTTTAATTTCATGCCACTTCCATAAACTGTACTAAAAATATGAGTTTATTTCCCCGTTTATTCACACTTTGAATTGCATTATGGCACCTTGATTCGTCCTCCAACAACTTTTGATGATGGAACATTTGAAAAAGTCACTTTTATTGACGTTTTTATCATTTTAAGTGTTGCAGTATACTGTATGGATAAGTGTTGTTAATTATTGGGGAAAATAAAACTGCAGGTACTTTTTCTGTTATTTTACTGACTTATTTCTCTATATAATATTTCTAATGCAATATATTATTTCAAACTGCTAAAATGTCAATAAAAGTCACTTTGTTATACTGCACTGTTGAATTTTCAACATTAAAAGTGGAAAGAGGAGAGATCAAGATCCCACGATGCAATTCATAACATAAATTTACAGTAAAAAAAAAAAGAATTATAAAATAATTATAATATCAATAACTATAAAATCTATCAATAACTAAAAATATCAATAACTATCAATACTGAAATATTTAAAATGACATAAACTTGCTTTTGTTTAGTATCGGTACTGGCTTTATTCTCTCGCACTCTTAATTCATTAATTTTCCTTCAGCTTAGTCCCTTTATTAATCAGGGCTCGCCACAGAGGAATGAACCGCGAAATTATCCAGCATATGGAGGGCTTGACAATAAGGACTGCCCGATGGCCCGGGGTCAGCGCAAGAGACACTCGAGACAGTGGACAATATAGTGACCGGCCCGATCGGGCCAGTGCTGCTTTGTCACTAAAGTCTAATTTGACTCTTGACTGTTTGTCAATTGCATGCAAAAACAGTTTTAAAGGGGTCGCACACCATGCACTGCAAACCTAGTAGGGCTGCACGATTCTAGCTAAAATGTGAATCACGATTTTTTTTTATGTAAAATAAAGGTTAATATGAGTAGGCTATTGTTATTGTTAATTCTCAAAGATATCATCACCTTGGAATTATAAGGTTCTATCTGCTTTCTAAATGATTTTGAGATATTGAGCTTCAAAGTTTTTGCAATCCATATAGCAAAGTCTTAAAATGTAAACAATAAGTAGTGATTTAATAAGAATTTGTCAATAGCCCCTTTCACACAGTGATACCGGTAAATATCCGGAAAATTTACGGAACGACTTTACCGGTATATTCAAAAAAGCGCTGTTCACACAGGCGAGGACGTTACGGAATTTTTCCGGAAAAGAGCGTTCACACATCCATTCCAAAATACCGGTAAATTCTGACATCATTCACCACAAATGAGCTTTAAACGGCTGCGCTTGTATTTGTAAACATTTGACTAAATTACAAACTCTGTGGATGATCAATATTGTGAACAGCTTTCGCAGGATCACTTTCGCATTTCGAGATGTTCATAATATGTGCGTGTGCAGGCGCTCACAGGCTGTTTCATGGGCACACGCAAAGCTTGAAGGTAAACAAACAACGGCTTATCATAAGCATCTCATCGATGATCATTTACACAGTTGGCATTAAGAAGAACATATAAACGTGATCTGACTAACTTCTAGCAGCTAAATGTGTCTGGGAAAATATTCAAAGGCTTTTATTCTCATAAACCGCGCGGACGTAAATGCGTCTGACTGTTCTGATTGGCTAAAGCAGACGTCTTACGTCAGCACGTTCTAGACGTGCACACGCTTATTCCGGAAATCTTCCTTCTGCGTTCACACAGCGCAGCATTCCGGCAAATTGCCGGTAATGTTACAACTTCTCTTTCCGGAAAATAGCCAGAACGAATTTACCGGTATTTTCAAAAAGGACCTGTTCACACATACAACCTTTCCGGAAAATTGCCGGCAATTTTCCGGAAAGGTCTGTATGTGTGAAAGGGGCTATTAACTAAATTGACAAAAAATGTCAGACAGAACCTTATAATTCTAAAGTGATGATATGATAAAACAACACTAATAGTATTAGGCCTGTGTGTAGGTCTACTGTTGCTTAAAATGCAAAATTTTGTATAGCCATTATGGTGGACTTGAACAGACTTTCAATATGTCCTGTTTGTTAATTCACAGTAAAATGATGACATCAGAATACAACTATTCAAAACCATAAAGTTGATTTATTATGTTTAAGACATGTGCTTGTCATCCGTTATTGACAACATTATTAGACCATTTTTATCACTGGTAAAATTAGAATTTTGTCATTATCAGATTCCTCCTTGCATTATATTCAACATTATATAAGCTAGAGTAGTAGGGATGTAACGGTATCAGAATTTCACGGTACGGTAATACCTCGGTATGAATGTCACGGTACGGTATTTATTGAATCATTTACAGGAAAAAACAAAACTTATGAAAATACTCCAAAAAAGTGCCAAAAGTGTCAATGACATACAAATTAGCCATCCATCTGTAAGCTTTGAAACAGGAACTTCAATTTTAATAACAAAAAATATGAAACCATGTAAAAAAATTAAGTTTCAATTTAGTATTGTTGAAAACTCATAACATTCAACATTTAATCACTCACTCACTTAGATAGAGATGGGTTTAAAGGAAAATTATCATATAAATATAATCTGGTAAAAGCTGGTATCTCTGGGCATTTACAATGTCCCCTGCAACAGAAAAAAACCCTCTCATTTGGGACTGAGGTTTCTGGGACAAGAGAGATATGACTTGGCCCAGGTTGACAGCAGTGGGTAACGTTGTGCATTGTCTTTCCCCCACTTGAGAGGACAAACCATGAGTAAGATAGAGGTCTCATGTCTGCATCAATCTGAACAGTGTGCTGACAACACCGCTATTCAGTACGCGCACGACAACACAGCTGATAAGAACTCGCGCGACAACACCGATATTCAGTACGCGCGCGACAACACAGCTGATAAGAACTCGCGCGACAACACCGCTATTCAGTACGCGCGCGACAACACAGCTGATAAGAACTCGCGCGACAACACAGCTGATAAGAACTCGCGCGACAACACCGCTATTCAGTACGCGTGTGACAACACAGCTGATAAGAACTCGCGCGACAACACCGCTATTCAGTACGCGCGCGGCGACAACACCCGCTTTAGAGTTTTCCAGCTCTTTTTCATCCCCGCTTCTAGCAGCACACTCCATTTCCGCATGACTGGATCTGTAGCGACAACAGACCGCAAGGGATGATGGTCAAGCATGGGCTGATGGGAATTGTAGTTTTCGCTACCTCCCGTTCGCTTCATTCGCCTGAGCAAATTTTCTCAGAAGACCTATAGATTTACCGAGTCATGCGACTACGGTAATATCGAAAAAAATTAACATTGCGGTATGACGGTATTTACAATACCGTTACATCCCTATAGAGTAGCTATACTGACACTGTAAAACATTTATTTTCATGCACAACATTTTGTGTTCGCTATGAAAGAAAAAACTGCTTGTCATAATCATAACTCTAAAATGCGATTTGATTATTTAAATGATGTGCGCACAGGTTTCACCTTCACTTCCGAGCGCGCCTCATGTCTGCTGTCACTGTGAGAAAAAACACACAAATGCAAATCAAACCTCCCGCACGGCCCTCAAACGATCGCTCTGTGCAACAAACTAAACGTTATTTACAACTTCATTACCTGTTATTCACAGCCTATGCAGGTTGTGTTCACTAAAGTAGGCGTCATGCATGCACATGGTAGTAAACAAACAGATCGTGGTCGCGAATACATCATTACATGAAGACAGAAATGACATTTCTGGGTGAATTATACCTTATAAATATAGTATGTGACACTTTTAACGCCATTTGAAGGTGTTAATGTTACTGTAAAGACTTGTGCGACTGCCTTGCTTCTCTCCTGACCTTAAAAATATAATTGGCTGAATCGTAGAAAAGCTGAATTAAGATCGTGTGTAGGGTCGAATCGAGATTGTGATCTTTTTTCGATTAATCGTGCAGCCCTACGTGCGACCAGATTGTTCACCGTATGCACGGATTCAGAAGACATGCACGCAGAATTCATCTTTGCACCGAAAAACGCCATTGCTTTAAAGCCGTCAAGATCAGTCGATTCATCAGCAGATTGCTCATATGTCAGCTTATAAACAGACCAGCTGATCTTCACAGCTTTAAAACGCTCCAGCGTAGAGGTCTGCATTCCCGTGGCTGTCCCGCGGGCGCCTGACCAGATTTCTACGGCGCGGGTATAAATTTCCGAATAAATCACGGGAGAGGTCGGTAACGGGTTTAATTTGGGACGGGAGCGGGCTGTCTAGCAATATCGCTCCCGACTCCCGAGTGAGCACGCGTATGTATTTGTGTAAATGAAATAGCGCGATGCTGTGTTTAGCTTGTTTGTTGCAGTGTGTGTGTGTGTGTGTGTGTGTGTATGTATGCGCACGCGCGAATGAGAGGTAGGTAGGTAGGTGTGTGTGTGTGTGTGTGTGTGTGTGTGTGTGTGTGTGTGTGTGTGTGTTGGTGTGTGTGTGTGTGTGTGTGTGTGTGTGTGTGTATGTGTGTATGAGAGATAGAGAGCTTTGCCTCATTGCCTGTGTTTGTGCTTGGTGCTTATGAGTGTGTGTTAGAGGGCGTGCGCGCGCGAATGAGAGAGAAAGCTTTGTCTGTGTGTGTGTGCTTGGTGCTGTGCGTGTGTGTGTGTGTGTTTATACAGACAGTTTGTTATAGGCTGTCTGGACTGTATAACTGGGTGATTTTTCGGTTTTGTTCTCCCCCCGCTCTTTAGCGGGATCGGGCGCGGCGGATAGAAAACGGGGCGGGTCGGGCAGCGGGACATCAAGTGCTTAATATAAGCGGGAGCGGTCGGGTTCAGGCTAAAACCTGGCGGGTGCGGGCGGGAGCGGGATTCAAAATTTAGTCCCGCGCAGATCTCTACTCCAGTGTCCCTGTATCTGTGGTTACACTCAGTAAACAGCAGTGAGTTCAGTGAACTGATGACCTTCACGGCCAATCATAGTCATTTCTGTTGAGCACAATGGCAAATCAGCGCTGTTTGAAGTGCTCAACAGGGCTGAAATGTTAGCAGGAAAATTACGTTTTTAAAATTTCAGTTCCAATTGGTATCGAATTCCAGTATCGTGACAACACAAGTGTGTGAATGAGAGACTATATGGGTGTTTCCCAGTGGCGTGTATGGGTGTTTCATTCCGCTGTGGCAACCATTGATAAATAAGGGACTAAGCCGAAGGAAAATGAATGAATGAAGTTAGTAGTGTGGCTACTGTTAATAAAGCCACAATGCTAGACATCAGCAGGTACACATAGTCCTCCAGGACACGATTTTAAATTACAAAAGCGTCATTCATAAATGCCCCCATCTCACGCTCTCATTTATGTCCGTTCAGGTAGATGGCCAGTCCCTGATGGGCAACTCTGAAAAGTTGATCACCGACTAGAAGTGTCTGGCCGCTCTGCTCTCGTTGTGAGCCATCAGATAGCACTTTAATAACGATTAAACTGGGTTATTACAGGTTGAGAGCTCTGGGCCTCTCGTGATTGTGTTAACTACACGGGGACCCCGGAGAGTGGTGAACACTTCATCAAGTCCAATCACTGTGCAAAATGAGCTGAGCTTTCAGTGTCTCTTTCACTCGCGCTCTCTCAAAATACCACCATCGCTGTCAGACTTTCTCATTTTCTTTCAATATATTGTCATCTTAAGAGTCCTCGCAGGACCCAAATCCTGCTCTTCACGTATATTAAACATCAAACACGGACGAGGAGGAATCGATTGTAAGAGATTGAGAAATGTCATATTACAAAGCTCCACAAACCCCCTCGGAAAAAAAAAACAACAGACAAGGCCTCTTTTGTGACCAATGAAAAACGCATTGTTGCAAAAATATGTTTTGAATATATAATAACTGTTTTTAAAGAGGACCTATAATGCAAAAATCACTTTTATAAGGGGTTTAAACACAGTTATGTGGCAACATGTGAATAAAACCAGCTTCTAACAGTAAAAAATAATTAATTATATTATTTAAAAATCACACTTGATATGAAAGTCTGCAGAAACACTTTGATTGATATTTTCCCATTGTAGGTGTCATCAGAGGGAGAAAGCCCCGCCCACTAGTGATGATCTTTCTCTCATTAGCATAGGACGTTAGTCTTGTTTTTGAATCTGCCTCTATGCTGACACATAGGCATTTGTAGCTCCGCCCGCTTTTGAAAAGAGCACAATCTCATTTGAATTTAAAGTGACAGTCACCAAAGTGACACTTAGGATCAAAGCCTAAAAGTGGCAGATTCAAAGAGATTCAAACATTATTTCTGTAGTAGTTTGAGCTGAAATTTCACAAACACATTCTAGGGACATCAGAGACTTATTTTGCATGAAAAAAGGTAAATATTTAATTTATAAAATTTATACAAGTGATTATGTAGACATATAAAGGATACTAAATGCAAGTAAAGTGTCTACTTAAACTTTTTAACCTGTTAGCCAGCACTCAATTTTGGGGATTTACACCTACCTAATTTTAAATAGTAACAGTTCCTGACTCTAGTAAGCTACAAACACAAATTATGTATCATTGGAAAGAAGACACTTTGAGCTTTATTGTGGTAAAAGGAGAAGTTACATGTGAAAAAATATAAAAAGTGAAAATCAGCGCGTGCTCTAACCGAAACTCCCATTTTATGCAAACCCTTCCCTCTTTCAACACTCGACACTCCCACTTAAACAGAGCCAGACACACCCACTTTCCTAACCTTTTTTCAAACTAGAGGTGTGAAACAGGGGGGGTTCGTGGCCCTTTAAATAAAAGTTTAGATTTGCTCTGTCATGTGTGTTACATATTGAGTAACATTATTTTGACAATGCTAGTGTGTATTTTTCCAGTGTGTGTTGTATCCTCTATTATCTGTCTCTTTCTCTCTCTCTCCACATGAGCGGCGATCAGGTGGAGCTGTGAGAGGGGCGGCGCTAGTTATAAAAGCACGCTGTTGACGCTGCTTGTCGAGTTCTCTTCCTGTTTCCCCTCGCTGTTGTGTGTGTTTGAGCAGATCGCTCTGAGTTCTCTGGGTGGCAGTGATATCTTTCTGTCTGAAACCTTTTTCCAAAGTAATCTGGTGAGATACTCAGTTAAATACGATAATATGACGGTAACTTGCATTAGCGGTGGCTTATTGTTGAATTCCTTTCTACAACCCTGTTTCAAGTCATCTGGTGAGATACTCTGTTAAATACGGTAATAGGACGGTATTCTGTGTTAGCTGTGGCTAAATGTTTACTTACTGCTGAATGATCAAAGGAAAGGCCCTTTTTCTTTCGTCCCGTTTTCTCTTGTTTAATGGATAGTTATGGAGGGTAGAATTGTATGTTTTATTTACGGAACTTTATTTTCGGTTAAGGTAAGAAATTTAATATTAGGTAGCCAACCTTGTTTTGTTTGTTGTTTTGGCCTTTTTGTTCCCTGATTCTGATACCGAAATATTTGTTTAATAAACCTGTTATCCCTTTTGACAACTTAGCCTGTGTGTGTAAGTAGGGCTGTGCAACTAATCGAAAATCTGATTTCGAATTTGGCTTCAAATGATTATGAAAATTCATTAATCGAGATAAACGATTATTACATCATATATCGCCCCCTTTCCAGCTGTACACATGTGTTGCTCTTAAATGCGCGAAAGACCACATGCTTATGTGTGTGTGTGGCACGCAAACACAGTCAGAAGCATGCGGCCGGTCAGCATTCGGTCACATTCGCACACTGAGACGAGCGCAGGCATCTAAAGTCATCTTAACACGAGTGCTTTAATGGTCAAATAGGTGTCACACGGTGTTTAGTGATTATTTTTATTAACCCTCATTTGTGTTATAAACAAACGAGTTGAGAATCAAAAGACACGTGAAAGAGAAACCATTAAAGTGACAGTGCGAAATCCTGCCGTTTGTTTTTATCATTAATCAAACAACAAAGGAGAAAATCCCTCTCTGCTCTTGACTGAAGGACTTTTGTAGCTAAAGTGTTTTTCTTACAGTGAAGATGCTTAAAGCACAGTTTGTTTCATATTTGTATTCTATTGTATTTATTTCTCTCTCCTTTGCAGAGTGGAAAATAACTGTGTGTAGTTGAAGTCAGAATTATTAGCTCTCATGAATATTAGCAACCCTTTTCCTGCCCAATTTCTGTTTCATGGAAAGAAGTTTTTTTTTCCAACTTATTTCTTAACATAATAGTTTTAATAACTCATTTCTAATAACTGATTTCTTTTATCTTTGCTATGATGACAGTACATAATATTTTACTAGATATTTTTCAAAATACAAGCATTCAGATTCAAAGTGCGATTCAAAGGCTTAATTAGGATAATTAGGCAGTTCATTGTATAACAGTAGTTTCTTTTGCAGACAATCAAAAAATATATTGCTTAAGGGGGCTAAAATATTGACCTTAAAATGGGTTTCAAAATATTTAAACCTACTTTTATTCCAGCTAAAACAAATAAGCCTAGAAGAAAACATATTATAGGAAATACTGTTAAAATTCGTTGCTCTGTTAAACATCATTTGGGAAATATTTATTTAAAAAAAAAAAATTCTTAGGAGCGCTAATAATTTTGACTTCAACTGATAATCGTTTTTAATAATCGTGATTAAAATTATGACCAAAATAATCATGATTAGGATTTTTCCCAAAATCGAGCAGCCCTATGTGTAAGTGCTTGGGGAACAGGAACGGTTGCATCCGCTACGTAACAATGTGTTAAGTTTTCAGCTCCTATACTCTCAAAATAATTCTGCAGTTGTACAAAATAAGCAAAATAGCAAATAGCAAAATATAGCTCTTTTGCTTTGATAAAAATATATATAATTTTGACATTCTGTCTGCTCCTGCTCATAAGGTTAATTTGATTAAGCTTAAATATTTAACAACCAGTATTTGTTTTTTTTTAACAGTACACAAAATATAAATATCCACTTTTTGTGTTTTGACACTTTCAGTGTTAAATTATTTATGTTAAAATAAAAGAAAAAAATCTGACCCTTCATAATATTGTTTTTTTTATTTTACAATATAACAAAACAAATCTGTAAAAACTAAAATAAATTATTATAATGTTTTCCAACTCACAGCTTAACGTCGCTTTAAAGCTGAGAATGCAAAACTTTTGCTGCCAGCTGAAACTTACAGGCATGTCAAACTCGCACAAAAGATAAAACAACAAACATTAAGAGTTAAAGATGATATCTTTTCAACCAGTCGATGTAGCAAACTCCCCAGGTCAACCATCCTTTTAATGCTTTAAAAAACTCCAATCCCACTAAATCCCTTTAAGAGTGATCTGATGAATCTATCAACGATAAAATTCCCTTTCTAAAAAAAGAGGATCTGTTTCCAATTAGACTTTTCCTGCACTCAGTCACCTGCGAGAACACCGTCCTCTGAAGAGCGTTTGTAGTGTAGATGATCAGTTCAGATTTAAATAAATGTTTCACGTAACAATTACAAAGAGGCGCGAAGCCGAGCCGTAACTCGGGGAGATTTTCCTCAGATGTAAATTGACTGTCAAAGGCGAGCGGAGATGAGAAGGCTTTCTCCTCCGCGTCCAACCCTCCGCCTTTCTTTCCCAGCCTTTGTATTCCAATCACAGTCTTTCACCTGGGGTTTCGACTATATCTCCACCATCATTTACAGGCCGAGCTGTCGTACGTTTCATCTGAGAGAAGACAGAAAGTTAAAAGAAAGCTCAAGGAACGACGCCTTTCCTCAAGTCTGCCTTTCCACCACCACCAACACCCCTCGTCAGGGTATGCAGTTGCCATAGAAACAATGAGATGATCTCAAGATGAGGAAGGGCTCCTCGGCTTTTTTAATGATGCATTAACAAACAAACAAAAATCACTGCGATCGTACCCCTTTGACCCGAACCGCCGTCCTCTTGTTAGCGAAGCAGGATTGCTCACTCTTGGAAAAATCGCATTAATTGCAATCTGTAATGATTTGCTCCGCCACGTCTTCTTCTTTTGGTTAATTAACTGCTCGAACAGCTTGAGATCAACAGTAGGCCTACGAGCGCCCACTGAAGTCATTTACAATCAGCGCGCATCCTTTTCAAAACTTTTAATTAGTTAGTCTCCCGTTCCCCAATACAGAAGCGTAGGCTTAATTCCGGGCCTCGTCGTGTATCCTAAATCTGAGCATATATGATCCGATAGACTTCGCGCAAGTGATCCATTTAAGGTCCGCTTGTCATTCTCTCTCCGCAGCAGGTAAAGCGTTTATCGACTTCGATTTAATTAGCCTCGCTGAATTCAAACAGCGCCGACTCCAAAGTCCACAAAAAAGTGCGCTTCTTAATCAGAGCAAAATGATCCTGCGAGGGTTTTTCAACTGGAGTTCGGCGGGGGGATTTCTATGCACCATCTTCATTTAGATGTACATTTGCTTTTCGGTGTCAAACTGTTTGACTGTATAGTGTATATACCGTCTGACTGGAAGTCTTAGAAAGGTCTCAGCAGGGGGAAAATTTGCTGGATCATTTTGGTGTGTATCACATTAAACCCTATTAAAAGAAAGTATGGTAAATTGTTTCCAATCACTTTCTCTGAAAATAAAATGTCAACAAAATGGATGAAATGATGTCTCATCATTAGTGTAGCAGATGCAGTTGAAGTCAGAATTATTAGCCCTCCTGAATTATTAGCCCTCTTAATTTATTAGTCATCCTGTATACTTTTTTCCAATTTCTGTTTAACAGACAGAACATTTTGGAAAGAACATGTGGACTTATGTTCTCCCCATGTTCACGTATGTTTCCTCCGGGTGTTCCAGTTTTACCCACAGTCCAAAGACATGCAGTATAGGTGAACTGAATAAGCTGAATTAGCCGTAGTGTACTGTATGTGGTTGAATTGGAGAGTGTATGTTGCGGCTGGAAGGTTATCCACTGTGTAAAACATATGCTGGATAAGTTGGCAGTGCATTCCGTTGTGGCGACCTCTGATAAATAAAGAGACTAAGTTGAAGTAAAATGAATGACTAAACTAATTTCTAATAACTGATTTCTTTTATCTTTGACATTATTACAGTACATAATATTTGACTGGATATTTTTCAAGATACTTTTTAGCTTAAAGTGACATTTAAATGCTTAAATAGGTTAATTCTCAAGTTAAATTCTTATTTTAAATATCGTATTGAATATTGCACATTTTAGCATGGTATTGACTATTTTTCTTCAATTTCGCACAGCTTTACTTTTTAGTGCAAACACTATCTGACAAAAGTCTTGTTGCCTATTTAAGTTTTAGGAAAAATAAATAATAACTTGACTTCTTGATTATTTGTTATTAGAAGTGGCTTATATGAAACACCCAGTTCATCAAGATTCTTTGGATTCATATTCAATGCCTCCTCCTTAATCTTACCCCAGACATGCTCAATAATGTTCATATCTGGTGTCTGGGCTGGCCAATCCTGGAGCACATTGATCTTCTTTGCTTTCAGGAACTTTGATGTGGAGGCTGAAGTATGAGAAGGAGCGCTATCCTGCTGAAGAATTTGCCCTCTCCTGTGGTTTGTAAAGTAATAGGCAGCACAATTGTCTTGATATTTCAGGCTGTTGATGTTTTTATCCACTCTGTAGATCTCTGCACACGCCCATACCATGATTTTTTCTTTACCAAACTTGACTGATTTCAGTGGGAATCTTGGGTCTATGCTGGTTCTAATAGCTCTTCTGCCGTATCTGTGATGATTGGGATGCAGTTCAACAGATGATTCATCTGAAAAATCTCCCTTCTGCCACTTTTCCAAATGATCAACTAGAAGTCAAGTTATTATTTGTTGCTGTTACACCTGGGATCAATGACAAGACTTTTGTCAGACAGTGTATGAAGTATTGTTACACAAAGTGACATTTTAGTGAGTGTCTTCTAAGTTGTGTTTTAATAAACACTCTAAATGCTCTGTTGCTTGAATACAACCTTGTCATCTTTGTCCGATAAATCTACACGGATATCAATAGGCAAAACCGCTTCACGCTATCAAAATGGAATAATGCAAAATTACGGATTTCTCACAGTTTGTAGCTCTCAAATATTATTAAATACCCGAGAGTTAGGACTGCACAATATTGGAAAAATCTAAAATTGTGATTTTGTTTTGTCACGATATATATTGCAATATGAATATGATTTCACCAGATGACTTGAGTTTGGAAATATTTCATTCATTTTGATTGGGATGATCAAGCGCATCTGCAAATAAAAAATAAATTTCAAGCAAAAATAAATAAATAAACATTCTATATAGGTTTCTGTGGATTCCAACAATATTCAAGTACAAAAATTGAACAATTGAATGTAAAAAAAAGTAAACAGTAATCTAATCCTGCAATGTGACTATTGCAGATGCACACATTGCAATACAGGTGCTCAAACGATATATTTGTTAGCCCTTCTAAGTGTAAACATCCTGATTAGAGATGCGCGGTTGGCGGTTATAGCCGCGGACTCCGCGGATAAACCGCGGATCGGGCGGATGACGTTACGAAAAAATAATATTTTAATTAAATTCGGGCGGGTGGCGGGCGGTTGTACTGTTTTTATAGGCATAGCTGGCGCACCAACGAAAAAGCCTAGGACTGACTTCACAGAATGCGAGGAGGAATCGGGTACACTAATTCTAGATGAAGTACAGAAGTATTCCTCTACAAACTTCCGTATAGACGGATCAGCAGAGGAAAATCTACTTCCTTTTGGGAGAAATAAGGCCAGTCATTCCCACGACTACAGCACCTTGCCAAGAGAATTCTATGCATTTCAGGAACAAGTGCTGCGAGCGAGCGCTCCTTCAGTGCAGCAGGGCGCATTATAGTGGCTATGCAGGCGCTCCCGTCTGAATCCTGACACTGTAGATGCTATTTTATTCCTGCATTGTGCCAAGAAAAAATCAAACTAGACCTAAGGTCAGGCATATTAAACCAATTAGCCTATGTTATTTAGGCTACACATATGTTCAATATAAACTTTTGAGTTCGGTCAGCTGATAATTTTACGTTCATATTGGTTTAGCCTATTCTATTCTAGACATGTTGGCCTCGCTTTTACGTTCCGAGGCTAAGGTTATTTTGCCAGAATTTCTTTGTCGCAACTGGCGTAGTATTTCGTTATGCTTCAAGTTTAAGGGGAATGGGGACAATCCTAAATCCATGGGTTATTGGGGCACTTGTCATACATGCACTTAGCCTGGTCAGACTTTATGTTCGCTCAAAGAGGGATGGCATATCTATTTTTCTAATTTAATTTCTAATTGTGGGGGTGACTGAGCCTACAAGGTTTAGGCACGATATGACGTTTTTATTAAAAAAATTTTCAACTGTTTGCCAAAGCATGCGACTATAGCCTATGCCTACATTAAGATATTTATGTTAATATTTTTTTTACTGCCTGTTGTTTCTTTTGGCATATAAAATAGGTATTGTCTGATAGAGATATCAATAAAGGTTCATCTTGTCGCAGAACTGGTGTTGTTTCCGATTTCTACAAGCTCAATAACATCCACAGCAAAAAATAAAAAATAAATAAATAAAAAAATTGTCGAAAAACTGTGCCCATTAATTAGATGTGCAAGGCAATCAGGTACGTTTTTGGGGTTGCTATGGACAACTACAAATGTAAACATTATTAGGCTATAATGTAAATGACTTATTATTCTATCTATTTACTAAAAAATAAAGTAAAATAGGCATTTAGTAGTAGACTAAATAGCAGCATGTTGAAATGATGTGTCAATGCGTTTTCTATTAGGCTACAATAAAAAAAGTTGTATAGTACAGTGCGTTTAATTTAGGCTATTTATTTACTTTTGTCCCTGTGCGCCGATTGGAGACGGAGTTCACTGCTGATATTCTGAGAGCTCGGGTGCTTCTCATTTCTTATTTGTGCATCCTCGTTTCCTTTCCTTGCTTTCTTTCCTCGTCTTTCCACCCCACCGGGATATGAGGGAAGGACGCAAGGAAAGACTCAAGGACCGAGGAATCGAATCAAGTGAAAAGACACGTCCTCGTATCTTTAGCGTCACTTCAAAGCGTCGTCAATTAATGACTTGCACGTTTGGATTAACTGCATGTCTACATTAAAGTCATTCTCTATTCTATAATGATCAATAAAGAAACATTCATTTAATAATAAAAAGGAATAAGCCATTCAAATAAAGAGCCCAATCAGCAGATGGCAGGCGGGTGCGGTTTTAAAAATTGGTCAAAAATGTTACTGCGGATGGATGGCGGACGGATGATGAATTTTGTCATGCGGTTGCGGATGAAATAATAGCCCATCCGCGCATCTCTATTGTGCACCTTTGTTACCAACCAAGTTTGTTGACGTCATTATAACGACACAGATCACTCTGCCTATTCATGCCAGAGTCCCGCGGAAAAAAGTGATTAACAGGAAGTAATTGTTGGAAAATAGGAATCATTTTTTTATTATTTTTGTCTCTTTTTCTTTTAATCTAACAGTTATTTGTATTGGTCATGTAAGAGTCATATAGTAATTGAACTTCTACTGTCTTATGGGTTTTCTCCGGGTGCTCCGGTTTCCCCTACAGTCCAAAGACATGCAATACAGGTGAATTAAATAAGCTAAATTGTCTGTAGTGTATGTGTGTGAATGAGTGAGAGTGTGTGGTGTTTCCCATTCATGGGTTGCAGCTGGAAGGGCATCCCCTGTGAAAAAAATATGCTGGATATGTTGGCGGTTCATTCCGCAGCAGCAACTCCTGATTAATGAAGGGACTAAGTGGAAAAGAAAAATGAATGAATGAATGATTTGGTTATGGGTAAAACAAAGACCATTTGGGCCAGGTAGTTGACGGTAGGCTACAAATATTTAATTAACTATGAATTCATTAATTATTCATAAGCCACCTACAAAGACGATGCCATCATCCATGTCGATGTTTCACATTAGACATTGTACGATGGCAAATTGGTCGACATCACCCAACCCTATTATCATGGTAACAATTTGTCCTATTTGTTAAACGTTTTCAACCTAAGCATTACATAACCTGATCTTTTTCCGAACCAAACTCCTAATAAAACTCATAAAAGTCATAAAAATAACAATCATAAATTTAAAAGTATTAAACGATACTATAAAAAGTAGCTTTTTATAAGCTAAAACTCATTGTTATTGAATAAATAATGAATTTTTTTCTCATAAACATCTCATCCCCTATACTGTGCTACATATGATATAAAGTGGCTCATCCTGCAATATAATTCTGGTCCTTCCTCCTACGCCTACAATAAAAGGATCATGATATAACAGAGCTAAATCTGCGAATACTCTACCTGACCCTTTGGTTATTCATTTGCTGCTTTCTTAATCCTTTGTGCTCATTGTCTGGCCAATGTCAACCGTATAGCGGAGCAGATCATTTCCATAGCAACCGTGAATTCGGCATACGCTCCAGCACATAATGCAATTCTGCCGTCGCCGTTCCCTGGAGGATTACATAAAACAGCGTTTGTCTTTCTGTGACGCTTTCATATGCGAAACTCCCCGCGACACGCTTTCCCTCTCCAAAAAAGCTGCAGCAATGTAATAAAACCCATTGAAATCTGGGTCAGCATTGGACAAAACCATAGCTGCTCTATTGATTCAACAAATTAAACTATGACTCCTGTAAAAGGCCTTTGATCAGACGAAGTGGATTAGATTTCAATTACGAAGGCCTTACGACGTGCCATTTGAATATAAATGCAGCGGGATAATAATGGGGATGAGAGCGGTCCGAATGAGGATTCGGGAGGAAGATTACAATTGGGAGCTGGGGATGCATTTCTCTAAAGCGAGAGCCAAAAGGTCTCATAGCTAATTGCTATGGAAATACCTTCCTACAATATGAATGAGTCCGAGGCCGCGGATCCTTAATCAGCAGACCGACTATTCCCTGCGGTGTTTAAAGACACCGGTACGGCGGGAAATCACTGAAGCTCGACTCTGAAAACTTGGCAGGCTGTCACTGCTGCAGACAGTTAATATTTTGGAGCATTATGCAGTCGCTGTTTAAAGCGGGCTGAAACGCTCTTCAGAAATTGGTTCGTCGGAGCCTTGGGGGAAAGAGTTGTAGAGCAAATATTCACCGCTTTTTGAAAATGCCCTGCAAAAAGTGCTGCGAGTCAAAGCACGCTAACCTTTACTACGCATTATCAGCTGCATTCAAATGAGAAGGCCGACTGACTGCTTGCAAAGGCGCTGACCTTTCAGGTAGACCAACGCCATCCATATTTAAAGGATGAAAGTGTGACATCTATAGCAATGTCGGCGAAAGATCTCAGGATGTGTGTGAAATACTAGTACTGCTGCATTTTCCGTTTGACCTACTAACATCCATTTCCATTACTGAAGCTCTGACATTCACAAGTACGCTTGGAAAGAAGTTAGCAGGAAATCAAACTGTACTGTATTTACTTGCTAAATGCATGTTGTGGACAGGCTACATGAAAAAAATTGTATTCATTTACAGTAAATGAGTGTTTTGAACCATACTACAGTAAAGTGTACACTACCTGAGAAAAGTCTTGTCGTCTATCCATGTTTTAGAAACAACATATAATTACTTGAATTCTAGTAATCATTTGGTATCAGAAGTGGCTTAATAAAGGGAAAGGCCTCTAGATTACACTTATTTTACCAAAGGAAAATATGATCTTTTTTTTTTTTTTTATTGAGATATTCATTGCATTGCTTTGCACAACATTACAGCACGTTACAGTATCTCAAGTTTTTTTTTTTTTGCAAAAAAGAAATAAACAAATTAAATATCACACACATAAAAATAAGTAAAAATTCAAAACAATAATAATATCTGTAATAGAATAAAATAAAATAGTTAAGAGAGAAAAAAACAGAAAAAAAAAAAAAACAGAATATCTAACCCCTAAAACCCACCCCACCCCTGGGACTGAAGCTTATGCAGTACTGTTGGTGTGACCTTCACCATCTGGATTTTTAATCTACGCTTTCAAGATAGAGGAGAAGAGGAGACCAAATTTTGTCAAATTTTTTCAATTTCTTTGCCATAAGAAATCTAATCCTTTCCAAATGTGCTAATTTAGTTAATTCTTCCAGCCAAGATCTAAATGATGGGGATTCTGTTGATTTCCAAAACCTTAGCACCAGCTTCTTTGCCACAATAAGACTGTAAGACAACAGTTGCTTTTGAGAATCCTGAAGTGATCTAGTTTTGTCTGAAATTCCGAATATAACCAAAAGTGGGTCGAAAACTAATTCACAATGTAAAATTTCAGATAGAATTTTAAATATTTTAGCCCAGAATGGGATCAATTTAGAACACAGAGCATAACTATGTAAGGGAGTGGCTAAGTCAGTCTTGCATTTATCACAGAAGGGAGAGGTATCAGGAAAAAGTTTATGTAGTTTTGTCTTGGTATAATGGAGCTGGTGTATAATTTTAAACTGAATGAGACAGTGTCCATACCTTGATTTTTAATTAATTAAGACGTAAAGTCTGACTTTGCTTAGACAAAAGTCTTGTCACTTAACAGAAATATTGTACAGTATAGAATATAAAGTCATGCTGCAGTAGAATCAGAATAAATATTGTGTATGACTCCCATGATCTTGGAGGACTGCATCCATACATCTCTGCAATGACTCAAATCACTTATTAATAAAGTCATCTGGAATGGCAAAGAAAGCGTTCTTGCAGTACTCTCAGAGTTCATCAAGATTCTTTGAAATCATCTTCAACGCCTCCTCCTTCTAACCCCAGACATGCTCAATAATGTTCATGTCTGGTGTCTGGGCTGGCCAATCCTGGAGCATCTTGACCTTCTTTGCTTTCAGGAACTTTAATGTGGAGGTTGAAGTATGAGAAGGAGTGCTAACCTGCTTAAGAATTTGCCCTCTCCTGTGGTTTGTAAAATAATGGGCAGCACAAATGTCTTGTTACCTCAGACTGATGATGTTTTTATCCACTCTTCAGATCTCTCGCACACCCCCATACTGAATGTAACACCAAACCATGATTTTTCCTTTACCAAACTTGATTTCTGTGAGAATCTTGAGTTCATGCAGGTTCCAATAGGTCTTTTGCAGTATTTGTGATGATTGGGATGGAGGTCCATTCATCTGCAAAATCTACCATCTGACATTTTTTTAAAATGATAAACTAAAAGTCAAATTATGATTTATTGCTCTTACAACCAGGATTGACGACAAGACTTTTGTCAGGTAGTGTAGATTATAGTGACAAATTACCTATTTTTAACATGATTTAGGAACCATTTACATGGCTATAGTATATTGATTTAATTATTTCTTTAATTCTATTATTTATTTTATAATTATTTTGTCTCCTTTGGTGTCATTGTCCATGTATACCTTGCTTTAATTTTTAGTCCTAATTAGTTCTGTATTATGACTGTATATAACAACTCAATGTTATTCATATATAATATGCTTTTTACAAACATTTGTGTTATATGGGTGGGGCTGGAGGTAAGGTTTTGAGTTTCTTTTTGAATTAGGTTAAATATAATTGTAATGTAATGTAATGAGTGTATTTATATAGCGCATTCATTGTGTATGGCCATACACCCAAAGCGCTTCACAATCATGAGGGGGGGTCTCTCCACACCACCACCAGTGTGCAGCATCCACTTGGATGATGCAACGGCAGCCACAGGACAATGGTGCCAGTGCGCTCACCACACACCAGCTACAGGTGGAGTGGAGAGACAGTGATAGAGCCAATTCGGTGGATGGGGATGATTGGGAGGCCATGATCGTAAGGGCCGATAGAGGGACTTTGGCCAGGACACCGGGGTTACACCCCTGCTCTTTCACGAGAAGTGCCATGGGATTTTTAATAACCACAGAGAGTCAGGACCTCGGTTTAACGTCTCATCCTAAAGACGGCGCCCACTGACAGTATAGTGTCCCCTTCACTTTTACTGGGGCATTAGGACTCACGCAGACCACAGTTTGAGCGCCCCCCTGTTGGCCTCACTAACACCACTTCCAACAACAACCTAGTGTTCCCTAGTGTTCTCCCATCCAGGTACTGACCAGGCTCAGCCCTGCTTAGCTTCAGTGAGTAACCGGTCTTGGGCTGCAGGGTGATATGGCTGTGGCAAAGAACTATAAAAGTAATAGAACTTCCAAGAGAACTTTTATACATGCTCCCTTCCTTTGTTGTAAGGATTTAAGCAGTACTCACAACCTCTCAGATTCATCAGTACAACTACAAATCTCTCGCGCTCTGACTTTTGCTACACATCTCCCGCGATCTCTGTAGCAGAACTCAACTGTGCACTCGCAAATGCAGAGGCGCAAGCAGCGCCGGGTGGGGGAGGGGCGGGCCAGGCGTAAAGCTGATATTGGCTGATGCCTGACCAATGAACAATGCCAGCAGCCAACAGGACTGAGGTGCAAAAGAATAATTTCCCACGATTATTTTATTATTTAGGCTTTATTTCAACTATTTTCTAAAAAGTTTTTTGTGAAATATCATTTATTCTATGGAAATGTACATACCAGTAAAAGAGCAGCAAAGCCAGTTTATTGGCTAGAGCCAGGCAATGAGATGGGACGTTTCTGTAAGTCAAAACACAGGGCAGCTCACGTTGATGGAGGCCTTGAGCAATCAGAGGGTAAGTTCATATTTTTAATAATTATCAATGTTCAATACTGTTAGCTAAGCTAAGGACTGTGCTAGGTGCTTCTGTAGTTTTTTTTTTTTTTATACAATAGGTGAGAGTTCAAAGTGGCTATTAACGCATGTACTGCCGCCGTTTGAAATAGGTGCCGCTCTGTTTTTAGTGTATGACCGCAGTTTGTGAATGAGCCGCCAGGGGGCGCAAAGGGATGGGATGCGAACGGACAGAAATAGCCCATACAGCAGCCACTGTGCTTGTAAATGATATTAAACAATAAGTCAAAGCATTATAATTCCTTCATTAATCATTTAAAATTTGTTAACACGCTTTATTGTAAACTTTTTAAGTGCAAAGAGGATTCGTTTTGGAAAATAGAATTGAAGAAGTAAAAGACAACTAAAATGAAAGCACAAACATTTAGTACAAATAAGTAGTCTTAAATAAATAAAGCAGCCTAAATATAGAAAGATGTTCAGTGTTTGCTATTTTGATAGGACTAAGACAAAACATTTTCATTTATGTTTTATTTCTGTTTTTATTTCCATTTTCGTTGTTGATTATGTTTTACTATCTCATTTATGTCTCAACAATTGTACATAATAATGTATAAGAACCGGTTATGATTATGTAGGAGCTGCTTTTAATGATGTTATATGGTTCTAAAGATACGATTCAACCCACATGAAATTAGAAGTTATAATAGTATTTATAGTAAATAATACTAAGTTTTTGAACCATACTATAGTAAACTGTATTATACTGTATGTGTTGCAGTTTCTACATCTTTGGTAATAAATGCAACACTGTAGTATTAACTAGCATGAACTTCAGTAAATTGCAGTATACTTATACACACACACACACACACACACACACACACACACACACACACACACACATACACACACACACATGGAATGCCAGAGTTCATCAAGATTCTTTAGATTCATCTTCAACACACACACACACACATACACATACACATATGGAATGCCAGAGTTCATCAAGATTCTTTAGATTCATCTTCAATGCCTCCTGCATCTTACTCCGGACATGCTCAATTCCGTTCATATCCGGTGACTAGGCTGGCCAATCCTGGAACCTATAGTTTCTATAGCTATACATATTTTTTTGGTTCAAAACCAGTACAGTATTTATTATAAATTGCAATTTGTAGTATTTAGTCATGTGGTAATTCATCTGTAGTGTACATGTGTCATTCTGATATTTTGACTGAACAAAATAATTTGCTCTGCCTCTGATGTGACTTTCATTTTCAATTACATTTTAGCCAAATGCTTTTCACAATCCAATGATGACAATCCAAAACGAATTGCAAAAATAATAAGTCACATCACAATGAAACAAAGTTTGTGACTGAAGATTACGATGTACTTACTGTAGACTTACAGTTGATAAACAATTCTATATTTATGTAAAAACAAAAAAAAATCACTTTCTGTTTCTCTGCTATATATATATATATATATATATATATATATATATATATATATATATATATATATATATATATATATATATATATACACACACACACACACACACAGAGAGAGAGAGAGAGAGAGAGAGAGAGAGACAGACAGACAGACAGACAGACAGACAGACAGACAGACAGACAGACAGACAGTTAAAGTCAGAATTATTAAACCCCCTGAATTATTCGCCCCCCTGTTTATTTTTTCCCCAATTTCTGTTTAACAGAGAGAAGATTTTCTTCAACAAATTTCTAAACATAATAGTTTTAATAACTCATTTCTAATAACTGATTTATTTTATCTTTGTCATGATAACAGTAAATAATATTTGACTAGATATTTTTCAAGACACTTCTATACAGCTTAAAGTGACATTTAAAGGCTGAACTAGGTTAATTAGGTTAACTAGGCAGGTTAGGGTTATTAGGCAAGTTACTGTATAACGATGGTTTGTTCTGTTGACTAGTGAAAACAAAAAGGGCTAATAATGTTGTTATATATATGTCAGTGTTTCCTCTAGGATTTTTTCCAGCTATGGCAGCAGGCCTTTTTTTTTACACAGATCTACCAACCTGTGACGTTGTTTCAATGACAAATGTTGTGAGCGCAGTATTAGAAGTCGAGATCGCATTTATGTAATCTCTTTGCTTGTGCGCCGATTTCCTCTGCTCCTGCACAAAACTTTTCGCACACCCCCTCAAATATAAGCCGCTTCAAGAGCACGTAGATCTTCTTGTGCGCTCTCAAATAAACGCTGCTGAAGTGCAATTTAGTGCGTTTATGTAACAAGTATGTCTCCAGCACTTATTAAATTTATAAATGTCTCTAATAGACCTACAGAGTGATATTAATGCATCCTAAAGCAATGTGTAATAACTATACGTCGAGTTTGCTGGCACACAGCACAGTTGATGACACACAGCACTACTTACAGTAGGTAACAGAAAAGTTTGCGCTGTTATACCTTTTAATATCTTATGGTGCGATTATCACCCGCTATTAAAAAAAAAATGTTTTGAAAATGCTGAAAAATTTAAAAATTTGAAAATTCCATGATGGGAAGAATAAATGTAGCTGGAAACAATGTGTATATATATATTGCTATGAAGAAAAGGAAATCATTTATTTTTGTCATGCTGACTTTTGGTGAAATTGTGAATAAAAGTCTGTATAATCACCTTGCAATTTTAAACATTAAGTTTTTTATGGTTTGAAGACTTTCAGACTTTTTTGAAGTTTTTTAAAATAAAATCAGTTGTTCACTGTATCAGCCTCCAAATCTAAAGAGTTATCGTTAATTGATATTGGCTAAAAAAAAGATCCATATCTAATTATTAGTACCTAAAATTACTGAATTTGTAAAAAGAAAGGATAAAAAAATCTTCTTGTCTCTCTTGCAAAAATGTAAAGAATGAAATATCGATGGCTATATTGATATTGGCCGATATGTGCTATTTTTAATGTTATCTTTATTGGTCCAATATCAAAATTAGGCCGATATATTTAAGCCGATAGGTTACGTAATTGTACTGCCTGCCTCATGCATACGTGGCTCAGACCTGTTTAGTTTTGTCTGGTGCACTATAACACAGGTGTCAAACTCCGTTCCAAAAGGGCCGCAGCTCTGCACAGTTTAGTTCCAACCCTAATTAAACACACCTGATCAAACTAATTGAGTCCTTCAGGCTTGTTTGAAACCTACAGGTAAGTGTGTTGGAGCAGGGTTGGAACTAAACTGTGCAGGGCTTCGGCCCTCCAGGAATTGAGTTTGACACCCCTGCACTATAAGCTCAAATTGTTTATTCCTTTAAAGTCTATTCCCAGAAAGTTTGTGTTTTATTGCTGTGCATTAAAAAAAAACTTTTCTTTATTTTCGATTTCATTTTATTTAAAATATAATTATTTAACTTGTTTGTTAATTAAATCTTGTTTTGTTATTTAACCGATTTTTTTTATGCAACAGTCAAGTTACATGTTAATTTGCGATGAAGAAAATGAAATAATTTCTTTTTGGCAAGCTGATTTATGTGAAATCGTGAATATCTTTTATGAAGTTTTTAAAATAAAATCAGTTGTTCACCGTATAAAATATAACATTTTGAAATATTTATATTTATTGACCTACATATCGGTTGTTAGCCTCCAAATCTAAAGTTATTGGTAGGCTCATACAGAATCTGCAAGAGCAGAAATGCGCAGATTTTTAGCCCATCAATTAGTCTATTTATTTATGTTTGTAAATTTATATTTGTTCAGTTTTTAAATACATCTCAGGAATATTATTGACAAATATGAACATGTTCATTCGATTTATTTACAATACAGCTTGCAAAGTAATATTGTCTGTCTTTTAGCAAATGTATTATATTAAATACTTGCTTTGTTTAACAATTGAGTGGATCTAATTGGATTTGTATTGTAAACACTAAATAACAGTTAAAATAATTTATTTGTTATGTTATAGATACTAATTTTAGTTATGATACTTCCAAAATCATTCCGCATAAATCCAAGACAAAATGTCCGCAGATTCTGTCTGGCCCTTGTTATCGGTTATCAATATCGGCCTAAAAATCCATATCGGTGCATTCCTAGAAATGTTATAGGTTTGTTTTATGCTTGCCTTCAAGGATTTGGTGCTATAATGAAAACTACTGAGGAAAAACAACATGGATATTCATAAAAGCCATTTAAAAGTTTTAATACTGAATAATGACAATAATGTAACAGTGTCCAAGATAACAACAATATAATGCATGTTCATAGCTTGCATAAATATGTTCAATAATATTTATCATCACGACATATGGGTACTGTATGACTAAATATCCACACAGTAAAGTTTGTCTGGAGTCTGTAAACAGCTCAAGCTGCAATAATAACTACAATTTACAGCCAGCTCCATACAATAACAACAGCACAATGTAGGTCGACTTGCAAGACGCGTACAGTAAATACAGTATCACCGCAATATAAAAGTGCTGAAGGCTGTATTTACAGTAAACAGTCAATACATTGAACATCTCCGTATGTATCCCTCTTATTCACCACATCAAAGCGCAGAGGTTTGGAAACGAATCACTTACTTTTCGGGGTCTGGGCTTCGGTTTCTTCCGATTCTCCTCGGGTGCTTCCCTTATGGATCTTCAAGCGGTGCAGAGCAGTAATAATCCGCGCGTGGAAGGAAAAAAAGACCCTCCCTCAGTGAGTCTGTCGGCAGCATCAGCACAGCTCGGTCTCCAGCATCTCTACCTCTCTCTCCTTCCCCTCATATGGGTCATACATGAAATATTCAGCGCAGCCCTTCATCATATTCGTCATTCTGACATTAATTTCAGGAGCGCTCGAGGGGGCTCCAGTGCGTCTGATGATGATGATAACCTACATTCAGACCATCTCATTGTAGCGTCTAAGCAAACGACGCTTCCTGTGCTGGAATTAAAAGTTGCAGGAGTCTTTTCTCTCGGGGTTCATGTTGATGTTTATTAACCAAGAAAAAAAGTTGAGGAAAATTCACAATTTAAGCGCTGGGTGCTTTTCAAAAGTGCGAGTTTGGAGTGAATAATTGGCCACGCCCCACAGGAAGCTGAGATGGAATGACAGGAAGAGGCACTTAATAATTAGCGTCAAATTCAACAAATGCGGTACGTTTATAAATATTTAATTTCAGATTTTTTTTTAGTCTGCTTATAAGAGCAATTTTAATTATATATTGTGTTTTATTCATAATATTTAGGCATATATAACTTGTTTAAATTAAGTTTATTAAAACATTATAGCATATATCATATTACAAATATTATCTATATTGTGCATATGTGTGTGTTGTGTACACAAAAATGTATATAACTGACAGGTGGAAAAGGATGAATTTGAAATACTCAGTATTAATGTTGCACATATACAAATATTGCAAATACTTTATTAGGTACACCAGTACCGGGTTGGACCCCCTTTTGCCTTAAGAATTGACTAAATCCTTTGTGGCATAGATTCAACAAGGTACTGGAGATATTCCTCAGAGATTTTGGTCCATATTGACATGATAGCATCGCGCAGTTGCTGCAGATTGTCGGCTGCACAACCATGATGCGAATCTTCTGTTCCACCACATCCCAAAGGTGCTCTATTGGATTGAGTTCTGGTGACTGTGGAGGCCATTTGAGTACAGTGAACTCATTGTCATATTCAAGAAACCAGTTTGAGATGATTTATGCTTTATAACATGGTGCGTTATTCTGCTGGAAGCGGCCATCAGAGGATGGGTTCACTGTGGTCATAAAGGGATGTACATGGTCGGCAACAATACTCAGGAAGGCTGAGGCGTTGACACGATACTCAATTAGTACTATTGGGTCCAAAGAGTGCCAAGAAAATATCCTCCACACCATTACACCACCACCACAAGCCTGAACCAATGATACAAGGCAGGATGGATCCATGCTTTCATGTTGTTGATGTCAAATTCTGACCCGACCATCCGAATGTTGCAGCAGAAATTGAGACTCATCAGACCAGGCAACGTTTTCACCAGGTTGGACGTGTTCAGAGATGCTCTTCTGCAGACCTCGGTTGTAACAAGTGCTTATTTGAGTTACTGTTGCCTTTCTATCAGCTGGAACCAGTCTGGCCATTCTCCTCGGACCTCCGGCATCAACAAGGCCCTTGCACCCACAGAACTGCCGCTCACTGGATGTTTTCTCTTTTTCGGTCCATTCTCTGTAAACCCTAGAGATGGTTGGGCGTGAAAATCCCAGTAGATCAGCAGTTTCTGAACTGCTCAGATCAGCCCGACTGACACTAACAACCATGCCACTTTCAAAGTCACTTAAATCACCTTTCGTCTCGATTCTGATGCTCGGTTTGAACTGCAGCAGATTGTCTTGACCATGTCTACATGCCAAGACAATATATATATATATATATATATATATATATATATATATATATATATATATATATATATATATATATATATATATATATAATTTTGCCTATATAAGGTCTTTAAAATTATTAGATTACAATTTTAAGCATTTATATCATTAAAAACTGACATAAAAATTAATACATTTAATGTAAATATTACATACCATTGCATAAATGCCCATTTCTATTATATGTAAATGATTTATGCATTAAAAATGAACATGTGACAAAAAATTGGCATTTAATATACGTTAGCAGAAGTCTAACAATCAATGTCAATATCATCAAAAGTTTCAAACATTTTGAAAGTGGGTTAGCACTGTCGCCTCACAGCAAGAAGGTCGCTGGTTTGAGCTGGTTTCTCAGTGGAGTTTGCATGTTCTCCCTGTGTTGGCGTGGGTTTCCTCCAAGTGCTCCGGTTTCCCCCACAGTCTAAAGACACGCGCTTTAGGTGAGTTGGGTGAACAATATAGGCCATATGAGTCTGTGTGTGAATGTTAGTGTTTATGGGTGTTTTCTAGTACCTGCATGATTCTGGCTGGAAGGGCATCCACTGCATGCTGCAATAGTTGGCAGTTCATTTCGTTGTGTTGACCCCTGATAAAAAAGGGACTTAGCTGAAGAAGAATGATTGAAGGATTAAATATTATTGTATCTAAAATTATTCCTAAAATATAACAAAAAATATCTGTAAATTATTAAATTGATTTATAAAAAATTGACTCCCGTCTGCGACCTTACCTCCCTACGGTACGGCTTCAAAGGCGTTCTCAGTTTAACTCTGAGTGGCGCTCAGTCCTGTCGGCCTCCTCCCTTTTCTCTTTAGTCTAGTCTGTAAACATCTTATCTGCAAACACTCCAGAAGGACGTCTTTGTGCAACAATAATTAATCTATATATAGCACCCAGAGTCCTTCTTTTAAACCAGGCGATGCCAATCACAACATCAAGCTCCAGCTCGCCCCAGATTTCCACCGCCACTCGTCCAGACTTGTGTTTGCGCGTCCACTGGAGACCTGACCCGCTTGTGCTGATAACCGGCAAGAAGTAATTACAGCGCGCAGACCGACGTTAAGGGCGTCTTGGTGATAAAACATGAAAGATGCACACAATAAAAGGACGTGTTTTGTGCTGCGCAGTCCACCAAGTGCAGTTAATAATGAACAATGTCAAAAGAAATGCTACTTTTATGTTGCAATAGTAGATGCTGCTTCCTAAGCATGCTGGGATTGAGGACAGCGCATTAACAACAACAGAGAACAGCAGGTGCCCGGGGCGCAGTTTGATGTTTCAAACCGCTACACAAATGCAATCAGAAGCTCCATAGCGACTGATTTCAGATCAGCTGAAGGGATGCTTGGGAATTCGGAGTGCTTTCCGCTTATGCATGGTGCGACTCTCATTTGTGAACTAAGTAGGGTGTCAATAACTTTAAAAGAACCTTTGATCATGGGATTTATGTGGGATGCAATTATGCTGCCGGAGGTGATGGAGGTCAAATTGGAGACCTTATTAAAGCGCACACATATAAACACTGTGGGCTGAAGGACTTTTTCTTTTTCTTAGGATGTTGATTCTCCAAGGGCATGGCAGACACTCATGCTGTGCCATTTTTCGATGTTTTTATAATGTTGGCATTAACTAGTTTTCTCTATCAGAGAGACAAACTAGATTAGCTAACAGGCCGGCAGGTTTAATCTCATTATATTTGCAGTAGTCTGCCTTTGATCAGTGTTTTGAAGCGAGCTGCTGGTGAAAAAGTCTTGTTACGGATACACTGGTTAGCTTTGTTGCTCTTTACTGTAGCACGTACGATAATATAAAAGCAAACTATCTATCGATTGTTAGCTCTTATTTTATATTTACATGGGAAAACACAATGAAAGATATGGGAAAAATGTGTCAGTGTTGGGTGTAGTAATCTAGCTACTGCAACTAAACTTTTCAGCTGATAAAGTAAGAGATTCAAATAAATACACTTAATCTTTCTGACACCTTAATCGAGACTTGCACCATGTAGCTTTGTACATTCGCACCAGACACTTTCTTACAATCACTCAAACACACAAAAACTACTGCATTTATGAAATGAGCTTCACACAGGTGAGTGGGCTTGATAAACCACCTGTAGAAACTTCCCACCTCCTTACTCTATAGCAGCAGTTCCCAACAGGGCGGTCTCGGCCCACAAGGGGGCCTCAGCGAGCTTAGTGGGGGTCGGGTCATATTTAAAAGATTTCTTAGCAGTGGACAATTAGTAGAATGAACATGTTGCCTTAGTTCATTTTATCCCCTAGCTCAGTGGTCCTCAACTATCGGTCAGTGGATCAATTGGAACCAGGCTGCACAAGAAATCATTAATTATTTCAGTTTTATTATCATTTGAGTCTGAACGATCTTTTATTTTGAAAAGTCTTTTATTTTGAAAAATGACTATTCTCTTGCTTATATCTCGGTCACTTTCGCGCCCAAATTTAACCTAAAAGCAGCAAAATGAGTCAGAAACAGACGTCTTTGGAAAGTTCCTTTGCCAAGGGGAAAAGGGCAAGTGAAGGACCTGCCAACGAATGGATCTGCAACCCATTTGTCAACAAATCAGGTGAATCCAGCATCTCTGTGCAAGAAAATCAACTGATGGAGGTCACAAATGATGGTAGGCTTTTAGGGGCCGTTCTCATATCCCGTATTTCTAGAGTTTGCACAAGTTTGTTGTTTCCAACAGAGGTGTGCGGTTTGCGCGCACAAATGGTGTGATGCGCTTGCACTGATGAACCCCTGCCCGCGAGCGCACCGCAAGTCACGTGACAAGAATTAACCAATCAGCTTCAGCTTGTATGGAATATTCACATTTCGGTAAGATTAGTTTTCCCAAACAAACACAGAACACACAAACACTGCAGTGCTTTGTACTTTTCTCCATAAATAAACTTGTATCAGAGCGACAGCAATGTTTTACCTGCTTGTCATCCCATCCTCTGAGAAAACGATTAATTGTTGCCTAGCAACCTACGAAATACCCACACCCCCCAGCATAGTGTGAACTTTACCTTAAATCGAGCATTTTTAAAAGTCAAGCAATTGAACTCGTGGGACATCATGTGTGACGTAGGTTGGTAATTCCCTTATTCTGATCTGGACTTATTAAGTAACAAAATTGGATTTAATTTTAATACTTAATCTTGCTAGCAAGTGGTGAAGGATTGTGTAAAAGGATTTAAAATGATAATTAATGAGTCAACTATTGACACTAGGGTGCATTCTGTTAATTATGGGGGAAAATATGAATGATTTCCTTAAGCTTTTGCTAAAAAAACTGCAGTTAAACCCCCAATATTTTAAAATAAAAGTACGCTTTTTGATGAAAAAGCTTATTCACATAAGTGTAATCTAATATTAAAAATGACAAAACTCACATTTAAAGCCATTCCGGATAATTCAGCAGTTTGTCTCCTAAAATCTGCAGATAAACGCCTGCAGATTCTATCTGTGCCTCATAAACTAAATTTAGAAAAGACAAGAGATAAAATCACCCATGAAAAATCACCCAAAACTGGGCATAATGGTCTCAGTAATCTAATCTAACTCTTCTCATCATACAGTGGATGTTGATATTGGTCCATGGGCGAGATTTCACATTGAGGATGACAACTGTGAGTTAATTATAAAGCTGGTACTTGGTCGGGACAAAAAAAAAGGAGCGTTTTGTGAAACTTGATTGCCAATTAAAAAATCACAAAAAATTAACATACCACGTAATTAGCATGCATGGGATGAAATGCAAACGAGAGGCCATGGGGTGAGAAATCTGTAGCGTCCTGGTGATCATTTTTCAGTCTGCTTCATCCAGAGAGGCGAGCCGCGGCCTCTTGATAAAAACACCCTGCTAATTTAGCGCTGATTTATGCACTCCTTGGGATGATGAAAGTATTTCAGGCTGCGGAGTCTTCAGTGAATCATAAAGCCACATAACAGAACAGCACAAGTTGACATAACTGGAATACAGGCCAGGTATTGCACTGTATATGTCGACTGGATTTCTGCTTTAGGGAAATTCAGCTCAGTTCAGCCGAAAGGAATCTGCTGTTAATTTACTCATCTTCAGGAAAGCAAGATGAGGTTGTTAATTTGTAATTAGCTGAATCTTATCCTTTTAAATTAGTTCATAAATCGTACTAAACACTTTATTTGTTAAGTGGACAGATCTGATTGCATTTGTTTATGAATCAGCAATTCAATGGATTCAAATGATCCATTTGAAGCTGATCTAATGACTCACTGATTCATTATAAAGTGAGTGTTGTTGCAAATGATTCACTGAATTAAGTAATCTGGTTTCTGAAGTTTTCCGGTGATCAAATTACAAATGCTCCAATTGACAATCTGAATGAGTCTGTATAGTTAACAACTCAGTGATTCAAACAATCCGTTAATGACTCACTGATTCTTATTATTCACTCACTGATGCAAATAATCTGTTTAGATTGAGTTTCCAGTGAACAATCAGTCTGTTCAGAGTGAGTCTGTAGGTAACAACTCACTGATTCAAATGATCCATTCAGAGCAATCAAATCACAAATGATTCATTAAAAAAGAGTCTGTATTGGTAACTCACTGATTGACATTGTCTGTTCAGAAAGAGTCTGTAGTTAATGACTCAATGACTCAAAGGATCAGTTCAAAGTGAGTCTGTATTAATGACACACTGATTCAAATGATTCACTGATGAGTTTCTAGCAAACATCACACAAAAAATTCATTCAAAGTGAGTTTGTAGTTAACTATTTACTGATTCAAATGATCATTTCAGAGTAAGTCTGAAGTTAATTTTTCACTGATTCAAATGATCCATTCAAAACAAGTCTTCACTGGAAGGATCACAATTGATTCATTCAAAGTGAATCAATTGACTGATTCAAATGATCTTTTCAGAGTGAGTCTAGTTAACAGTTCATAAACGATTAAATCAAAATGAGTCCCAAAATTCACTTCAAAAACTGTCAAAAACAGGAGATCATATCAGCTTGAACCCACTGATGGTATGTAATTCATGCTGAATATTAGGATTCATAATTGTAACAGAAAAATTAGATTTTCATTACTGTTAGTTGTTTGTTGGAAACTGGAAACTATTCACAAACGTTCCTATTGATGATCCGAATGAGTCTGTATAGTTAATAACTCTGTGTTGATTGCTAATAATGTGAGTTTGAATGCCATTTTACTTAACATTTATTGCCATACTACTGAAAGCAGCAGCAGATGGTTTACCTCAGATCCTGAAAATAAAATAAACCGTCTGAAATTGAAAACAGAACTGTGACTCAGTGCAAGCCAACACGTACAGTATCATTGAATAAGCATGTACAGTTGAAGTCAGAATTATTAGCCCCCCTTTTAATTTTTTTTTTCTTTTTCAAAAATTTCCTACAGTAAATGATGTTTAACAGAGAAAGGAAATTTTCACAGTATGTCTAATAATATTTTTTCTTTCGGAGAAAGTCTTATTTGTTTTATTGCGGCTAGAATGAAAGCAGTTTTAAATTTTTTAAACACCATTTTTGGGACAAAATTATTAGCCTCTTTAAGCCATTTTTTAAAAGATAGTCCGATAGTCTACAGAACAAACCATCGTTATACAATAACTTGCCTAATTACCCTAACCTGCCAAGTGTCTTGAAAAATATCCAGTAAAATGTTATTTATTGTCATCATGGCAAAGATAAAATAAATCAGCTATTTGATATGACTTGCTAATTATTATGTTTAGAAATGTGTTGAATAAATCTGCTTTCCATTAAACAGAAATTGGGGGGAAAAAAACAGGCCGCTAATAATTTAGGGGGGCTAATAATTCTGACTTAAACTACATTTTATAATGTTAAAGAGGTTTAATATGTATTAATTAGATTATAAACCTTACCATTTTGTTGGAATGCAGTGAGTGCACTATTCTGTGCTTCTGAATGGCTGTATTTAAATTTCTGTGGTGTTTCGTCTGGTGCAAACAGCCAAATTGCTCATCACTGCAAATCTCGTCACATAGCATGTTGTTAGGACATGGGGTTACAATGTAACCTCCTAATGTTTACGTTCGTAATATTTATATTATTTGCTAATTAATAACCTCATGTGGAACTCTGAATCTGCGTCTCATTTCGGAGGTTGCTACTGTCCACTAGAGGTTCACATTTTGGTCACAGTTGTATGCTTTGAGAGCCTTTCTGACTGAATGAATCAAATACGCTGCTTTCCATGAAGGCAACCCGAGGTGCTGATATATAATTGGCTAAAGTGGCAGTGGGCGGGTTAAAAGAACCAAAACAAAGACAGACGTTCTGCCACATATTTCACATTTTCAAAGCAGAATATCTGACTTCAGCATTGTTTTTCAGATAAACAAGAACGTTCACTTAGCATGTTTCTTAAATAACTGCAAACATTTGATAGCATTTTTATGCTTTAGATGAGTCATACAGCACCATTAAGTTGCAATCAAGTAGCATACACCTAAAATCTTTGCATCGAATCAAGCAATATTGAAACGGACAACTAAAATATTATTCCTGGAATATTTTTTGGTGCTTGATTTGTGCAGGTCGGCCAGCACTGAGTGGATGTGTGGCTTTATCGGCTGATAGACATGGCCTGGTGAGCTCTCTTGCTGATGCTTGCACTTTTCAGACTTTTATCTAATAGTGGAGGCTGGAGATGCCTGGGGCAAAGTGCAACTCAGGTGTGAAAGTGGAAGATGAGGGACCATGACTGATCCTCCACACTTCCTGGAAAATACTGCTTTCAGATCAGCATGGATGAGCAGTTCAGCCTCTCATGCGCAATGTGGTGATGAGTTTGATGACATCTGAGCAAAGAAATTGGGACTAGATTATACACTTTCCGAAAGGGTATGTGGGTTAGGTTGCCAGGGCGTTGCTATGTAGTTGCTAAATACGATTTATCAACTAATATGTGTTTTCTCGGCAGCAAGAAATTGAACTTAAAGCGGTCGTGAACTGAGAAAACAAAATTACGTTGAACTTTTGACATACAAGAAGCCACTGTACTTAATTTCTGAAAAACTTTGTTCAAATCAGTACATCTAATATAAATCTGCTGTTAATTTACTCACCTTCAGGCCAGTAAGATAAGATAAGCAATTACAGTTGTGATTAGCTCAATCTTAACCTTTTAAAATTAGTTCATAAATTGCACAAAAAAACACTTTATTTGTTAAGAGGACGAATCTGCTTGCATTTGTTTGTGAACCAACAATTCAATGGATTAAAATGATCCATTCAAAGCTAGTCTAATGACTCATTGATTCAAATGATAAATTTAAAGCTAGTCTAATGACTCACTGAATCAAATGATCCATTTAAAGCAAGTCCAATGACTCACTGATTCAAATGATCCATTTAAAACTAGTCGTATGACTCACTGATTCAAATGATCTATTTAAAGCTAGTCTAATGACTCACTGATTCAAATGATCCATTTAAAGCTAGTCTAATGACTCACTGATTCAAATGATCCATTTAAAGCTAGTCTAATGACTTACTGATTTAAATGATCCATTTAAAGCTAGTCTAATGACTCACTGATTCAAATGATCAATTAAAAGCTAGTCTAATGACTCACTTTCAAAGTCAAATGAGAGAGAAGTGTGACGGGACACAAAAGCAACAGAGCTTTTATTATGCCACAGTCCACCACTTCTAGTTCTTCTGGTCATGATTCTTTTGGGAAGAAGCAGCTTTCTGTTTTCCCATAATAAATACATGTCAGCTTCTCTGTGCAGTCTAATAAAACACACAACATATTAAAGCATTGGTGTTTCCCTGTTTTCTATAAAACCAAACCAGAATTCAAGGGTGTGGGACGTCATTAACAAGAACAAACAGCACACACTCTATATCACTAATTAAAATGGCAATTTTTTCTGGATTTAAACATTATTAAAAAAATCATGTGATAACACTGTACAATTAATTTGGCATTTTAAACAAGCAGTATTGTTTGTTATCAGCGGTACAAATCAAGTGAAATAAAACCATGGAGTGAACAGCATCTCAGCAGCCGAGAGGTTCACTACTGTTACTACGGCAACCAGAAGAAGGAAACCCTACTAGAGAGAGAGAGAGAGAGAGAGAGAGAGAGAGAGAGAGAGAGAAAGAGAGAGAGAGAAACTGGCGACATGCAGCGATCGAAAGCTGGCAGTGTGAATGAATCTTCAGCCTGTTCGAAGGACTAGATAGAAATGTGTGAGCTGCTGATTAATATGCAAAGATGTAGGCTGAAATCAAATATATGCAAATTAAATAAATACAGCAATAATTTAGAACAATATCAATTAGTTCAATCAGAGTACAATCACAATTTAGACAATAATAAATATGTTAATGTTATTGTTATCATTAAGCAAAATGGGAATAAAAATCTAATGATTCAAAAGATGATTCAGTAAGATTAAATAGGAGTAAGTATGATTTAATAAGATTGAATTAATTAAATTACTCAAGTTTTGAGTTCTTTGATTCTAATAATCTGTTCAGAGTTTGTCTGTAATGATTCACTGAGTCAGATTATCCATTCAGAGAGGGTTTCTAGCAAACAATTCACAGATGATTCATTCAGAGTGAGTCTATAATTAACAACTCATTGATTTAAGTGATTCAAGTGATTCAGTCAAAGTGAGTTTCTAGCGAACAAATCACAAATGATCCATTCATAGTAAGTCTATTGTAAACAACTCATTCATTCAAGTGATTCATTCAGAGTGAGTCTCTAGCGAACAATTCACAAATCATCCATTCATAGTAAGTCTTTAGATAACAACTCATTGATTCAAGCGATTTATTAAAAGTTTCTAGCGAACAATTCACAAATGATCCATTCTTAGTAAGTCTATAGATAACAACTCATTGATTCAAATGATTCATTCAGAGTGAGTCTCTAGCGAACAATTCACAAATGATCCATTCATAGTAAGTCTTTAGTTAACTTATTGATTCAAATGATTCATTCAGAGTGAGTTTCTAGCAAACAAATCACAAATGATCCATTCAAAGTGACTGACTCAAGTGATTCGTTCAGAAAGAGACTCATTGATTGAAATGATCCATTCAATGTCACCACCAAACAAAAATGTGTTAAGCAGCTGCTGATTAAAATGCCAAGATGCAGGCTGATATTGAATATGAGTTATAATTAATTAATTTATAACAACAATAATTTAGAACAATATAAATTAGAACAATGATCATTTAAATAATAATAAAAATAAAAATGCTATAGTCATTGGAAAAAAAGAATAAAAGATAATTAAAAAATCATTTATACTAAGAATGAATGATCAAATGTTTGAATAAATGAAAAAAATGTATTTAATTGTAAAGCTCAAAATTAATACTAAAATTAAAACATAGAAATAAACAAAATCACACAAAAATTATTTAATAGACTAAATATTTTACACACCATTATATAAATTTTTCCATTTTATAAACCAGATCTTAATAAACTGAAACATTTTAAGATATGTAATATATTTATAAAATGCCATTTATTACATTTAAATGATTGAATGCATTGTATATATTTAAGCTTGGTATTTACATTATGCAATAATTAATATCTCTGTTGACATAATACAATAATTCATGTTATATTAAATATACATATCTACAATAAGAACAAATTTCCAGATGATGTCTATGGGCCCTATTATACACTCATTACACATGTGTTTGTCCCTAAGTGTTGTTGTTTTCAGACTAAGGCAAACTTAATTTTCACGTTTGGCTCCACGTTGTTTAAATAGCAAATCTTTTTGCACCTCTTTGTGGACTCATGGGTGTTTCGGTCTAAAAAAGAGATGTGTTGAGGTGCATTAATGGCGTGTTGCTATTTTGAGGAACTAAAATAGACTGTGCAATAGACCAGCTGAGAGCTGCAGTGCAGAGCGTGTTAGTTGTGTGCCTTGCGTACACATCGCTTAAAACACGCAGGATGCAGCAATACACAAATATCTTTACAAATGAAAAAGAATTAAAGGACGAAAATGTTACAAAAATTATTATTTTCTGCAAAGCCTCATGCTTTCTTCATGTTTTTTTTCAGTTTATTCAGGACAACTTGCTTTTGTATAATGTTATTATTATTAGCAGTATTATTTATTATATGCATATTTATAATTGTTTTAATACAAACAAGTTTAGATTTGTCCACCTGTCAGGTTGTGGACCATATAGGGCATAGCACGTGTGTGTGTGTGTGTGTGTGTGTGTGTGTGTGTGTGTGTGTATGTAAGTATAACTATAAATAAATAACAGTATTATTGTTATTATACAATTATTATTCCAAATAAATAACAAATTACTGTAACAATCTAAAAACACAACTGGAGTGATGCTAGGATAATTTAAGTAATCTTTTGCATGAATATTAATTTTATTAGAATGAAATTCTATAGACGGCCCTGGTTTGGATATAACTTTTTGACCACACTTCGTTATTATTGCTAATTTATTAGTGCATTTATTAGTTTTCTGGAAATTAGAACCGAAAAAACAAAAACAAGTCTTTGCGCTTAACAAACAAAATTAAACATGTAGGCTATTGGATGCCTGTAAATAGCCTACAACACCGTTTTTTATCCACGAAAGAGAGAAAGTGAAAGTAAAGGCCGAATGGAAGAGGCTCGTTCTTTATCCTCTCGCTGCAGATGTGCTGTTTTACGGTTTTCTCACTAGTTAAGCGTTCAGTTTTTCCACTTACAAAGTCGGCCATGTAAATAGCAAATGTGCCATGGCGCGAAGCAACTGACTCTTAAACAGAATAGGAGATGAGACTCTGATTAGTTTATGCTCAAAACACACATATAACTCATTAACAGAGCGGATTTTCCTGTCCTTAAAATAGCTTGATGGTTTTGCTTCCTGCGCTTTAGACTTTGCACCTAGATCGTTAAAATAGAGCCCTAAATTACTAAGCCTCATGTTCAAAAATATTCCTGTTGTAATACCCTAAACTGTTTGAGATTGGATTTGCTGTATTAATTGACTAAACCCAATCAAAAGCTTTTGGAATAACACAGTATTACCCGAAAAGTATTTGTAAGCATTCAATAAATGAAGTGTTTGTTGAAGGGAGATGCATTATTCAGTGTTTTCATTGGATTTCCATCAATGCGCAGCTCAGTTCTCAGCCGATTTGCTCTGCCGATGACTCATTCACCTTTCATCAGTATCAGATCAGTGGCTGGAGCTTTATTTCGTTTACAGTGCCTTTTGTCAAGAGGCTTCTAATGAAAATATAAGCCGGGTCAAGGACAGCAGCGTGAAAGAGCCATTTCCAACCATTGACAGCACGGCGAGCTCTTTAAATTCACAGAAAACACATCCATCACAGCATGTGTGCGCTTCATATCTCTAGCCACAAACCGGTTCCTGAAGCACCGATAACACATCGAATTAAGCCCTAACTGAGTGGATGAGGGAGCTCACCAGCTGAGTCCACTCCAAGAGCAGGCTCCAAAAGAACTGAAAATCTGCCCCCGCGCAGCATTAATGCGGAAACTGGGATTTTAGTAAATGAATCTAACCAGCAAAGTGATAGTATGAGAAAGGTCAGTGTGTCACGTTGCCACCCAGCACTGGCCTGTGGAGGAGGAGTATTATTCAGCATTGAGTTCTCTCAAGGATTCTTGCTGGCTCCATCAATATGATCTTTTTTGTGAAGCTGCATTGACACAATCTACATAGTAAAAGTGCTATACAAATAAAGGTGAATTGAATTTTTCCACCTCAATTTTCTACCCTTGGTGTGGAGAGAAATATGGCAGCATGTTGACATCATCACCTTAATTGTGAATAAGATCGCAGCACAATAAAATCAAGCTGAAACATGCATGATTTAAAAAGTAAATATAAGCCATTACATTAAAGGTGCAGTATGTAAGTATGAACAGTAAGTAGTGGTTGAACAAGGTATTGCATTCCTGGATCAAAACAAACGCAAGCGCAGGTTACGATATTGAGGACCAACAGGAGCGTGCTGCCTTTCGAGACTTTTAGACTCAAAACCAACAAAAATAAGTGATTTAGCATGTACATTTAATCATGTTAAAGAGGTTTAATTTGTATTCATTAGATTATAAACCTTACCATTTCATGAATGAGTGCATATTCTGTGCTTCTGAATGGCTGCAAACAGCCAAATGGCTTGTCACTGCAAATCTCATCATGCAGCGTGTTGTTAGGACAATGTAACCTGCTCGCCTAATGTTAACGCTTGTAATATTTATATAATTTGCTAGTTAATAACCTCATGTGGAACTCTGAATCTGCATCTTATTTCAGAGTCTGCTACTGTCCTCTGGAGGATGCATTTTGGTCACGTATACGCTTACTTTGAGAGGCTTCATGACTGAATAAAATACATAGTTTTCCCTGAAGGCAACTCGGGGTGAAACTGGCATTGGGTGGGTTAAAAAAACTTAAAAGAACAAAACAAAGACTGACGTTCCAGCACGTAACGCACATTTTCAAAGCAGATAATCTGACTTCATTATTGTTTTTCAGATAAACAATAATGTTCACTTAACATGTTTCTTAAATATCTGCAAACATATTATGGAACTTTGATGCTTTAGAAGAGTCAAAAATTTACATACAGCACCTTTAAAGTCCTCATGAACCGGAAGCTGCAACCATTTTTTTTCTCTTTCCTTATTGTTTGTATTGTTTTTTGTATTGAAAAATGGTTCAGAACTACTGAAGGGTAGGTATATGATAAACTATCCTTCAATATATTTTATTTATAAAAAATACAAATTAATTAGAAAAATGTTCTTGTGAGTCCCTGCCCGCCACAGTGGAATGAACCTCTAACTGAACTAGCATATGATTTATACAGCGGATGTCCTTCCAGCTGCAACCCAGTACTGAGAAACATCCATACAAATTCACACTCATACATTACGTGGAGTTTATTTATAGACTAATTTTGAGAGGATCACATGCTTATGATAAACACGGCCGGTCATGCATTAGCCAATTCATGATTCACCAATCAGACGATTCCTTAGTCACTATAAATACCCTAAGTTCCATATCACACTTTCTTAGATGGGTGGAACGGTGGCCCAGTTATTAGCAAGAACGTCACTGGTCCTTACCAAGCCAGCCATGTTTCTGTGTGAAGTTTACACATTCTCTACGAGCTCACATGGGATTCCCCCAGGCCTCACGGTTTCCTCTCACCGCTCAAAAACACACAACTTAAGTCAATTGACTAAATCCAAATCGGCATCATAGATGTGCTCCGAATTAATAGTTACATCTTAAGAGTAATCTGTTCATTAGCTACTACAGCAGGGGAGTTCTTGAGATCTACCTCAGCTTAAACTCCCCCCTAGACCTGCAACAAGAGAGAGCCCTGGCCTCGAGGATCTTATGGGGGATCTCAGGGCTCTCTCTCGGAACAGCATACCAAACAAGCTTTATAATCAATCATCAGCTAAGTGTGAACTCTTGAAGGCCAATTTAGTTTATTTAATTCACCTATAGCGCAGTCTTTGGACTGTGGGGGAAACCAGAGCACCCGGAGGAAACTCACACCAACACGGGGAGAACTTGCAAACTCCACACAGAAATGCCAACTGACACAGCCTGGTATTCAAAGCAGCGACCTTCTTGGTGTGAGGTGTTTTTTTTGAAGATTTTTTAAAAGTTAGCAATACAAAACATCGAAACTAAGCAACAAACAAACTAAAGTAAAACATATACACACAATAATTAAAATAAATAAATAAAATAATAGTAAATAAATATGAAGGGTGGAGATACAGTACAAGCCAATGGGGAGAAACGATTTTGTCAAATCAAATCATTCATTAATTTTCTTTCAGGCTAGACTGTTATTTATCAGGGGTCGCCACAGCGGAATGAACCACCAACTATTCGGACACGTTTTACACAGTGGATGCACTTCCACCTGCAACCCAATACTGGGAAACACCCATACACTCTCACATTTACTCAAATACTCGTACACTACGGTCAATCTAGTTCATCTAATTCACCTATAGTACGTCTTTGGACTGTGGGGGAAACGACAGTACCAGTAGCCGTGAGGCGACAGTACTAACCACTAATCTACCGTGGTATACAGTTGCAAATTTATGAGATCGAATTGTTACATCTATGTCTGTTTTCCATTTCAAAGCAATGCATTTTTTGGCTATTGTCAATAACATTTAAACCTAAACGTGTATTTTTAAACCAGTGTGTTAGTGGGGTTCTAGTGAAGCAATCTTACCAGCAAAATGATTGTATGAGAAAGGTCAGTGTGCCATATTGCCGCCCAGCACTGCCTTGTGGAGGAAAGAGAGGATTCATCATCGCGGTCTCTCAAGGATTCTCGCTGGCCCGATCTTTCCGCCCCAATTTTCTAGCCTTGGTGTGGAGAGAAATATGGCAGCCTGTTGTCTTTATCACCTTAATTGGTACAAATCTCAGCCGCTGCAGGACCAAGATGAAATGAGACCTGAAAATAGACTCTGGCCTCATGAGCTCCGGGTGTACGACTCCCAAGAGCGCTTCAAGACTGATAGATATGACACAGGTTTATACTCCACTATTGTCAATAACACACACAGGCACACAGAGTAGGGATTTCTGCCATGTAAAGCAGCAAAGCACAACAAATCAAGCCAACCAAGCAGATTTCGTAGTTATTGCTTCTACTTATTGATGGAAAACCCATTAGGAATGACCATGGTTATGATGTGCTAAGTTGACGGTTTATTCCGCTGTGGCATCCCCGGATTACTAAAGGGACTAAGCCGACAAGAAAATGAATGAATGAATGAATGAATGAATGAATGAATGAATAAATTATGTAATATTTAATATCTTGGTCTACTGTTTATAGTGCAATACTTCATAGTGCAATACCACGCAGGGGTATGAATAATTTCGGGCTTTACTGTATATATATATATATATATATATATAAATATATATATATATATATATATATATATATATATATATATATATATATATATATATATATATATATATATATATATATATATATATATATTACACGGCCACTTTATTAGGTACACCTGTCCAACTGCTCCTTAACGCAAATTTCTAATCAGCCAATCACATGGCAGCAACTCAATGCATTTAGGCCTGTAGACATGGTCAAGACGATCTGCTGCAGTTCAAACCGAGCACCAGAATGGGAAAGAAAAGTGACTTTGAATGTGGCATGGTTGTTGGTGACAGGCGGGTTGGTCTGAGTATTTCAGCAACTGCTGATCTACTGGTAATTTCACACACAACCATCTCTAGGGTTTACAGAGAATGGCCTGAAAAAGAGAAAGTATCCAGTGAGTTGCAGTTCTGTGAAGTATTTCTGTGAAGTACAAATACTTGAGTATTGTTGCTGACCATGTCCATCCCTTTATGACCACAGTGAACCCATCTTCTGATGGCTCCTTCCAGCAGGATAACGTGCCATGTCACAAAGCACAAATCATTTCAGACTGGTTTCTTGAACATGACAATGAGTTCACTGTACTTAAATGGCCTCAACAGTCACCAGAACTCAATCCAATACAGCACCGTTGGGATGTGGTGGAACGGGAGATTCCCATTATGGATGTATAGCCGACAAATTTGCAGCAACTGCGTAATGCTATTATGTCAATGAGGACCAAAATTTTAGAGGAATATTTCCAGTACCTTGCTGAATCTATGCTACGAAGGATTAAGGCAGTTCTGAAGGCAAAACCCAGTGCAAGGAAAGTGTACCTAATAAAGTGGTCGGTGAGTATAAATCTGGAATTTGCGTCAATAATACTAAGCTCAATAATTGTTTCCAGCAAGTTTTGCATTGCTATAGATCAACGTGTTACAAATACAAACATCACACCGACACAATGCAATGATTCATGTTGTAAAACTGTAAATTAAATGATTAAAAAAATAATAATCAAGTAGTGTTGAAGAGCAGACAATAAACACATTTATGAACAACAATTATAGTTATTTAGTTTAAATATTGCTATATTTCTTATATTGTAAGCTGGCTCAGATGTTTTGCAGTTGTTTTGATTAACTGAAGCTATGCAAAACCTACTGAGAATGCGCTTATTTGCAGTATGCAACCATTATTTTGTATGTTATACTGTTCAAATGAATGCATCTCACACAGTACTGTAGATAAGACTGATATATTCTCTGCTACACAGAATATCTTCCACAAAAGTGGCTCAGCACAACAAATCAAGCAGATTTAGTGGCCTCTTTGTCGTTTTTGGGACTGATTTTTATGGAGAGAAAGCAGTAAACAGTCAGTGGCACAAATGTTCTGGTATGCATGTTGAGCATACAGTTACGGTTAATGCAACAAGTCTTGCATTGCTATTCATGTCATGCTAGCTAGGCTGCAAATCCAGCTTAGGCCAGCAGCTGTTTTGGAAAGTTGTAACTACAGTGCAAAGAAACTGGATAATCTAGAAAGGGAACATCATTTTCAGAGGGTTTCTCTTTAAAAACAGGTTTATGTTGGGCTTTCGCTTCATCGCTCACCAATTAGTGAAGTCAGCTAAAGCACTCTATTGATTTTCCGTCTCCATTAGTGAAAGGTTGCAACAGTTCACTTGCTAACTGTATTTACCTTTAACCGTGAGGTTAGTCAGTGGTTTGGGCAAGCCAGGCAGTATGAGAACTGTTGCTCATAGTTAAAGGTGCTGTATGTTTGTTTTTGGCTCTTCAAAAGCATAAAAATACCATATTATATTTACAGATATTTAGCAATCATGCTAAGTTAGCATACCTGTTTATCTAAAAAACAAAGCTAAAGTCAGTTATTCATTCATTCGTTCGTTTTCTTTGCGGCATGGTCTCTTTACCCTGCTGAAAAAACAGCTTGAACCAGCCTAAGCTGATTGGCTGGTTTTAGCTGGTTGACCAGCCTGGTTTTAGAGGGGTTTTGGCCACTTCCAGCCTGGTCTTAGCTGGTCAGGCTAAATAATGACCAGCTAAAACCAGCTTGATCAGCCTGGTTTAGGCTGGGCTCTCATCTCCCTCCCTGACCAGCTAAGGCTGGAAATGGCTGAAAACCAGCCTGGAAATGGCCAAACCCCCTCTAAAACCAGCCTAGTTGACCAGCTAAAACCAGCCAACCAGTTTAGGCTGGTTTAAGCTTTTTTTTCAGTAGGGTATTTATCAGGGGTCGCCACAGTGGAACAAATCACCAACTTATCCAGCATATGTTTTACGCAGTGGATGCCACTCCAGCCGCAACCCAACACTGGGAAACACCAATACACTCACGCATTTACATACTACGGGCAATTTAGCTTATTCTATTCACCTATACCGCATGCGTTTGAACTGTAAATTGTGAAAATTGTGTGTTCAGTGCGTTCAAACACTGTTTGTTTGTTTTGGTCTCTATAACCCATCCACTGCCAGTTTACCCAATTATATTTCAGAACTGGTTGCCACAGCCTATTTAATTTTAGTCATAAAGGCTGCTGCAATCTATGCAGACGTAGCTAAAAATGCGACCTTCAGAGTAGAGACCTGTACGGGATGAGTTTTTCAGTCATGCTCCTGCAAAACTCAGTCCCGCTCACACCCAAATATATACTATTTTCTTCCGCTCCCGCTCACAGTATTCAAGTTTTCTTCCACTCCTGCCCACAAAAGGTAGCAGGTAAACATATAAGTTGCTTTAATTTCACAGCTTCTTCCTGTTATTTTGGAGTCCCATGAGTAATTGTATACTCCCGCAACTAACACATGCAACATAGGGTCATTCTAAGAATGTAGCCCTATATACACTTCAGTAGATTGCGAATTATGTAGCCAGATGTACATATGGCTGCATTTTGTCTTTAAAATGAACGCTGCAGGGCGGTATAACATCATTCCTTTTTGCACTTACCAGCTGACTGCTTACCTCCGTATAGACAGCTTTTCTTCTGTTACCAGTTTGTCCAGTGGCTCGCGATGTACGTCGGCAGACTTGAGACACAGAGAGGGGTTGACCATGATGACAGGGTTCGAGTCAGATGAAGAACAGTTCTAGAAAGCAGGCAAGACAAAAACAGAAGCCAAAAAATAAAATAAACAAGTAAATACCAGGGTGAGATTGTGATAAAATCTGAAAGCGAGCATAAAATCAGGCGAGGGCTTTTCTTTTACTGGACTGCTTTTGAAAACATCGTTGGCCTCCATGATTATGAAAAACAATAATCGAGATAAAGCAGTTAAATTGCATCACACACCTCTCTAAATTTCTTTACATTCATACCTCCTCAAAGCCAGACTGCAGTAAAATCATGTAAATTGAGTTTTGCAGCATGGGACGTGATTGTTATTTGTATTATTAAGTGTTTATTTTATATTTTTAAAATATTCATTCATGTTTTTAAACGCATGAAACAGAATTTGTGCTGCTCAATGCATGCGCTCCAAGGATCTATTTCCCCACCAATGTCAACAGCAAATCTACGCCCTTGGTTTGAACAAACAAACATAATTTTTTTGAGTGTATAAGAGAGTGCCTGGTGCGTATGGAGAGGAAAGTGTGTGCCTTCAACAGGTGGTTTGTCAAGCCCACTCACCAGCACGAAGCATGCTCAGAAATGCACAATGTTTTCCCAGAAAATGGATTGTTTATTATGAAGATTAAAAGAAATATTTTTCATTACTTTTATTTTCTTTGTTTCAACATTTTCTCCTTCATTTCTTTTTAATTCGGGTTTAATATCAACCAATACAAGTCACAAGCAAGAAGATTACAGCATAACAAAAAAAAAAAGAGAGAAGTGAGCATTGTTGTTTCCCAAAACACTCTGACAGGAACACTTCTTTACACGTTCCCTGAAGTACAAAGTAATTCTTCAATTTCTGACATCTGTTCTGAGAAATATGTGAAGATCTGTGGTTGTGGCTTTAACTCACGAGGCTTTATCAACCTCTTACTCGTAATCTAACATTTGAAGAACAACACGCATTCCAAAGACGTTTTTTCATCCAGCGCTTTGTAAGTGAAGGACGTAAAATGACATTGTCAGAGATTACTTTTCAAAATGCAGGACAGAGTAGTTGTTTTTGTAGTCAGGAGTGCTAAAAAGTTTCACAGCGCATAAAACAGGAGCATTCATTATCACCTTTGTCCAAGGCCTTGTTCATCTGATATTAAAGTGTTTTTGGCTATCAAATCTGTCCATCTGCTAATAAGAAACACATGCACTTGCACTTAACTTACTATAGGCCAAAAAATGCATGTGGTTATGTAAACATGGTACTTTATCAGAGTAAGGTCACACACAGCTGAAGGATAAACTGATAGTCACAGCAAGATTTGTGCCCCTTATGCCAATTTCATCCAGCATGTAACAGAATTAACCTGCTGTCTGCTGGCTTATTGAAGTATGCATGTGTAAAAAATGTGACATGAAAACAGATCTAAGTGCATCCAGACAAGGCAAATACTTTGCAGTAAGGGAGCTGGAGATATCCCACAAAATCTGATGCCCAATGTTCTCATCTCAGATAGTACAAGTGAAAATATTACAATTTAAATGCTGTATCTTTGAACGAGGCAGTATCTTAAGCGGTATCTTTTTCAGGAACGCCAATACATATTTTAACAAGACAATGCAAAACCAAATTCTGCACACATTACAAAGTCCTAGCTGTGAAGGAAGGGGATACAGGTACTTGACTGGCCTGTCTGCAGTCCCGACTTGTCTCCAATGCAGAATCGATGGTGCATTTTAAAGCACAAAATGCAACAACGAAGACTTCATACTGTTGCATATCACTGAAAAAAGTGGTGCATGCAGAACTGTTGCAAACAATTGACTTTTGTTGAATTTAAACAAACAAATTAGGTTTAGTAATGTTCAACTTAATTTGTTTGTTTAAATTCAGCCCAAATTATTTTTTTACAACCACTTAACGTAAAAAAAAAGAGTAAATCCAAAGAATCATCTTTGAATAAATTTTTTCAGTGTACCTTAACACTTGTTTGCAGGAAGAATGCAACAAAATTACATCTGAAACACTTCATCACTTGGTCTTTTCAGTCTCTATATGTATAACATTACAAAGTGGTGAATGCTTTATTGTTTTTTTTTAAATGTGTTGCTAGAAACAAAATTGAAAAATAATTTTGAATAATAAAATAAAAAATCACGAAGAACACATTAAATAATTTGTTGTGTTATCTGCAATGAAATACATGTCAAAGTAAATTTGGAATTTTTTGTAAACTTTTTCTGATACGGTATTCTGTATTTTGAAGAATGTTAGAAAACTATGGCCATTGACATCCATAGCAAGAAAGAAAATACAATGGATCTGGTTCCTGGTTTTACATTAACATTCTTCTAAATATCTTATTTTGTGTTCAGCTGAAAAAAATTCAAACAGTTTTACATTTTGGACAATAATATTTAAGTTGTTCATTTTTGGGTGAACTGTCTCTTTAATTAAGTCTAGCTGATGCATTTTAAACTATTGATTTGAAAGTAAACAAGACAAAATATTACTTGAGTAAGCTGATTTATGTGAGTTATCAGCACATTGGTGCACATTTAAATGCAACACATGGGCAATATTATTGAATGACAATAACAGCTTACTAATAAATAGCCAAGTGAATGAAAAGAATGTGGTTGGCAGCCTTGATTACGTTGTTTTGGTGGACTTTCTCACAACCAAAGAACGAATGCATTCAAACACATGAACGCTTACACTTTAAGCAATCTGATGTACAGTATAATACATTTCAACTATCAGTGGAAGTGGACAAAAGCATTTTAGACAACTTTTAGTATTTACAACCCTGCTTTTACACCCTGTATTTGCCATCATCCACTTGTAATCAGAATGACGAAAACACCTTTTAAAACCAAAATGGAAGTGTACAGTAAGACTATAGAGCTATAAAATGAAAGTGCATGCTTTATTTACTCTTGTGTGACTTGAATGAAATCTCAGACCCTTGACTTCACTCTTGGAAATCTGAGCACAGTATGAGACACTGAAGAAATGTGTTCTGAGACACTTGAGATTACCATGGTCTTTTCTCAGCACAAGTATAAAAAAAAAAAAACAAAGAGAACAAAGTTTCCTTTCCATTATACTTACTGTACAATTCCAAAGTAAAACCATATGAATATGCATATATTCATTTAAATTAGGTTACAGGTTCACAAGTTCACCTAATTTTAAACTCTATTTTTGCTCTCCGTGTCTCATTATATAAAGAGTTCTGAACAGCAGGTACATTTGGACTCTTTGAAGATATCAGAATACGCTGCTCCTGAAAAAAACATATGCCCATAAGACCCATGAGCGTAAATTTACATTTCAAAAACTGCGGAAACATCATCATTAGAACCAATTATTCCAGATAAACAAATACCAAGTCTTGGCAAATACACTGCAATCATTTTAAACGCGGCCTAATTAGAGTTTCACGCACTATTGACGAACAGCAGCTCTTGGCCAAAGCAAAAAAAAGATGATGATGACCCTTTTTAGCGAGTGAAAAACATTACGCGAGCACCTGAACCGTGTCTAAAGCGATTGCTAATATTCCAGGAGTCGTTCCACACGCAACCTGCAGGAAATCCGTGTAATTCTGTCGGAAAACACAGCATGCTGTTTCACCTCAAAACGACTTTCCAAATTCAATCCGCCGAGAGCCGACGACAGTTTAGCGAGTAACTAATGGCTGATCCCACAGTGCATTTCAGCCACCTGTCATATCTCAAGAGAGACAGGTAAACACAGACAGCGACAGTGACAAGTCCTGCATCTGCCGCCAGTTTGGAGCTGATAGTCAGAAGAAAACAAACCCATCAGAGGAGCTCGCACGGATAAAGGAGACATGCAGAGAAGGGTCATTTCACAGAGGCTCTTCTTGGCGCCTGTGCGTAATTGCAAAATTGCAGCGTCGGAGCCCTCATGTTAATCGGGTTACGGCGGACATAAGCGTGATGATTCATCCCCCAGATGATACTCTATATATCGGCTAGATTGTAAAAGCGATTAAGTCCAGCCTCCACTCAAACGGCCTAAACATGGGGCTGCATCTTATGCGTCTCTGATGGTTTTGCATTAACATTTGCGCAGACACGTAGCGTCGAGGCGAGGGATACAACCTTGATGGGATCAGCAAGGTCACGGTGAACAATTATGGGCTGCCTCATTACTTTGCTATGCGCTCCGGGGTTGCCATGGAAACCCTTATGAGGTGACAGATGAGTGGAGCTGGATCGGCCTCCCACGCGCCGTCACGTCGAGCTCCCCGAAGACTCTCTCCACTCGCTGATAATAGTTCGCCCAGGGACCCAGACGCATTGTTTAAAATAAAACAGCCATTAGGAGTGGGATGCTGGAGTGAGATATTGCTGTACACAAATAGGCCATTTTGCCATAACTGGGACATAGTTACTGAATAACAACAAGACCTAGATATGATGATGATGATGATGATGATGATTTTTTTCTTGTTGCAATAAAGGAGAGGCTTTTGCTAGACATTGCTAGGTTGTAAATTAGAGGCACATTTGACATAATTCATAATTATATCATTGTTATTGGACTTTATTTATAGACAGTGTGCTGCTGTTGGGCTTTGGAATTTTTTTATCTTGTGAATTCTTGTTGGTTTGTTTCTACATGAACACATCAACATTTAGATTTAGACTTGAATAGTATTGATTAAAACATCAATATGGCATAGGAGATTTTTATCTTAATAATGCAACATCAACATTAATTTTCATTTCAGCTTAGTCCCTTTATTAATCAGGGGTCGCCACAGCGGAATGAACTGCCAACTTATCCAACATATGTTTTTCGCTGCGGATACCCTTCCAACCGCAACCCAATACTGAGAAACACCCATACATACTCATTCACACACATACACTTCAGCTAATTTAGCTTATTCAATTCACCTGTAGCGCATGTTTTTGGACTGTGGGGGAAACCGGCGCACCTGGAGGAAACCCACGCAAACACTGGGAGAACATGCAAACTCCAACTGTCCAGCTGGTGCTTGAACCATTGACCTTCTCGCTGTGAGGTGATCGTGCTACCTATTGCGCCACCATGACGCCCATTATTTAACTTATTTTATTTTAAATTTCAGAAGATAATTAACAGTCTTTATTTGCACAAAAATCCACAAATGTACCATGGTAAAACCCTGTTTATTTAGTTAACCATTGTGCTGGCCATTGACAAGGTATTTTCAGTGCCTGTTATCCATTATGTGAGTATTTATACAGTATGTTTATGTATAAATGCTGAACTATGATTAATAAATGCTACAAGAATACTTAATTTATATTAGTCTTTTGTGCATGTGGTTGTATGTTTGTTTTACTGAAAACAGCTGGTTTTAGACCATATTAATTCAAACCAGGCACATTCTGAAAACGTACCACTATAAACATTTCTGGAGAGCCCCAAATACATCCCAGGAGCTACGTTTTTTTGCAGTTTTTGTTTTGGCGAATCCACCAGAGGCTGTTGTGTACACTTTTTCCGATCTCAAATTGCCATTCGTGCCTGCTGCTCTTGCAAAAATCCACCAGAGGCCGCTGTCGACTGATTGAATAACTGACTGACTGACTGACAGATCGACTGACCCACCCTTCAGCTTCCATAAACTCAATCAATAGGTTTCCCTATTCCCTACACCCATCTGATAGTGTTTTCAAAAGTAATCCAGAAAAAGAAAAGCCCTTGCTCGGTTTTTACCATGTTTTTAGATTTTACCACATTCTCACCCTGTTTTTTACTTGTTTTTTTATTTTTTGGCGTCTGTTTTTGTCTTCCCCCGCTTTCTGGATCCGTTCTTCGCCAGACGTAAACCCTGTTGTCGTGATCAGCTCCTCTTTGCTTCTTAAGTCTGCTAACATACATGACAAGCTAACAGGACAAGCTGGTAACAGCGTGAAAGCCAACCATACGGGGATCAGCGGTCAGCTGGTAAGCACAAAAAGAAATGGTGTCATACCACTCTGTAGCATTCGTTTCAAAAAGGAAATGCAGCCATACGTGTTTCTGGCTATGTAATTTGCGATCTCCAGAAATGTATATAGAACTACGTTTTCAGAAAAAGCCCATGTTGCATTAATTCATTAGTATGGTCATGGGCGTAAATAAATTTAAAGTTTTCTTATGAGCTAATTTTGAAAGGGACACAAATAATACATTCAAATTCTACACATATAAATGTGCTTAAATATATCCAGAGGTGTCCACATTAATTAAGACACTTAAGGACAGAACAGAAATTATTTGATACAAAAAAATACAATGGGGTCAGTTTGGACGCATCACAGTGCTCATTTAGTAAATGCACAGCTAAACCATATGCTAATTGTGGCCGTTAATGTTAAGTTAATATTATCCCAAGTTGTCACAAATAAAACAATGCTTGGGAAATGGCTTTGGCATTTTAGTTGTAGTGCACTATACAACAAGCTATTGTAAACAAGCTAACGTTAACTACATAACTAATGTTTTATTCAATGATATAGCAGATTCATGGAAAATTACATCGGTAGTCAGTATTTTTGCCACAACTAATTCATGAATGAGTCTGCATCAACTACATTAAAGAGAATCACTCACTTATTTTACATTGAATGAAATACCATACTTACTGGAGTTCAACATTAACTAAGCCGCAGCCGCACACTAGAGGTCTGCATTCCCGTGGCTTTACCGCGGGAGTCGCAGAACCCGACCAGATTTCTGTGGCGCGGGAATAAATTTCCAAATAAAGCGCGGGAGCGGTCGGTAACTGGTTTAATTTTGGACGGGAGCGAGCGAGCAAGCGTATGTATGTGTGTGAAAGAGACAGCATGATGCTGCGTTTAGCTTGTTTGTTGCTGTGTGTGTGTGTTTGTGTGTGTGTGTGTGTGTGTGTGTGTGTGTATGTGTGTGTGTGTGTGTGTGTGTTTATACAGACAGCTTGTTATAGGCTGTCTGGACTTTGTTCAGCTGGGTGGTTTTCGGTTTTGTACTCCCTCATCCACCCCTCGACCACATTGGAGGGTTTTCAAGCATGAACCTCCTATTTAAAGACATGCCACAGCATCTTAATTGGATTCAGGTCAGGTCATTGACTAGGCCACTCCAACATTTTCATAATTTTTTTTTTCAGCTGTTCAGAAGTGTGAGGGATGTCTGGGGGTTTCTAAGTAAATATTTGGAAGAAAAGTATAAAAAAGTTAATAAAAAATATTATTACATAAATATTTTATAAATAAACAACAATGGGTATAATTATGCTTTAAAAATAGTAATATGTTAAGTAAGAATTTAACTTCATAATAACACATTTATAATTATAACATTTTTAAAGCATAAATTATGTTTTAAATAAGAAACTATACAAATGTTTATATATATATATATATATACAAGGTTCAACGCTAAGGATTTTTTCTACTGGCCCAATCGGACCAGTGGTTCAGATTTTTACTTGCCCTGCCAATATTTTCACTGGCCCCACCAAAAAAAAAGATTAAAGCTATTTCTTAGCCACAAATAAAGCAAAAACGTGTCAAAATGTTTGTAAATCTAATTCAAAGTGTTTTGAAATAAAAGATGGCTAAAGACCGGCCAAACTGACGGCAAACTGTACATCACTTAATTTTTTTAGTCATGGTGTACGCTCGTATATGTCTGCTTCCAAGACGTTAGAAACAAATGTTTTCCTTTAGCATCATCATTTGATGGTACCGCCATGTTGCTGTCTCTTCGCTGTACTAATAACATGCTCACAACATCCAATAAGATAAGAAGAACCAAGAAGGTAGCATTTGAAGGCTTGAAACCACAAACTGTTTCTCAATTCTAAAACTGTATTTGCATGCAATTGACAAATAGTCACAGGCAAATTAAACTTTAGTGACAAGGCAGCAGTGGCCCGATCGGGCCAGTAACGATCCTGTCTACTGTCCCGAGCATCTCACACGCTGGCCCCGGGCCATCGGGCAGTCCTTATTGTTGAGCCCTGATATATATATATATATATATATATATATATATATATATATATATATATATATATATATATATATATATATATCTATATAAATAAATGTTGCTAACATATAGTAGCCCAGTTTGTGCTGTTTACTGTGCTATTAGATTTTATACAAATGTTAATAAGCAACCCCAGAGGGTTAAATAAAGTATGTCCGTATGTTCTGTTGTATTCAAATACTAGACATTAGCAAGCCAGTCTTTGGTATATGGTACATATTCAAGTACGAATTTGAGTGTATTAAAGTGTATTGACTGTGCCTGCTTACCATGGTAAAGTTTTGCAAGGGCACAGAAGTCGGTCATCTGGGCTGCTTCAATCTCGCCAGCTCTCATCTCTTTCCTTTATGGCATTTTGATTTTGAATGGCACCATTCATTACAACTCTCCCAACAACACGCGGGGAGGAATATTTCAGGCCGAGCTGTCTGTGGGACCCCAGACTTCCATAAAACCTGTCCAGACAGCTGTGAAGAAACTGACACACGAAGAGAAGAGATGAAACGCCTCATGAATAAAGGTGAAGAGTGAGTTAGTTATTCAGTGGCGTTTGAGTGATGCCAAAGGCTACAGAAGGAGGTGAGAGGAACAGGTTGAATGGAGGCAGGGTTGAGAAGAAGCGGGGGCTCTAGAGACCGACCCGTCTCTTTTCAAGCAAAACGCCAAGCCAAGTGTGTGGCACAATGTGACGTGACAAAACTAGAGCCATCCTGTTATAATTAGCTGAGCTATTTACACAGAGACATGGCCAAACAGATCACTTCTGTTGTAACTGCAGATGAGTCACAGCGTCATCAAAATATGTCTTTGTTTGTTGTGAATATTCACCCTCTAGTGGCAAAATCTACATACTGCGTCTTCAACGATTATGTTTTTTTTCTTCTAAACTTTGACATAAATGTCAAAACCAGTAAAGAATAAAAACAAACAATAGTAGTTTGGGACTTTTTAAAGGTCCTGTGAAGTGCAGTTAATATTCGATTCTTTGACTCAATCTCAACTGAAAATGAAAATAGGTTAGGGCATAGAGTAGCTCTTCTCATTTTTTAAAAAACAGCCAATAGTGTTTTGTTTCAACACAGCTCTGCCAGTGTGAGTGGTTGAGCTTAAGCGCATCAAATGAAATGCAAATGAGAAGCGGCTTGAAGGGGCGGGGCATGGCAGACACTACAGAGCATTTGACTGGTCAATATTTGATTAGAACTTGAAGTATAATGTGTTGTGAAAAAGATTGTTGATCCATTTAGGGCAGGGGTGCCCAAACCTTTTCTTGAGAAGGGCCAAAATTTGGCAGAAGGAAAATATAGTACATTTATTAATTTTCTTTTTAGGCTTATTCCCTTTATGAATCTGGGGTCGCCACAGTGGAATAAACAGCCAACTTATCCAGCATATGTTTTTTTACACATTGAATAAATTTCCATCTACAACCCAGTACTGGGAAACATTCATACACACTAATTCACAGACATAAAATACGGACAGTTTTAGCTTACCCAATTCACCAATGTCTTTGGACAGGAGCACTCAGAGGAAACCCATGCAAATAAGGAGACAACATGCCAACTCCACACAGAAATGCCAAATGACCCAGACAAGGGTCGAACCAGGGACCTTTTTGCTGTGAGGTGATCGTGCTACCCACTGCGCCACCATAACGGCAGTAAATATAGTTGCCATGGGTAATTTCCTAATTTATTTAATAATATTGAAAAATAACTAGAAAAAATTGCTTTATATTAACTAATATACATTTGGTAACACTTTATTTTGATGGTCAATTTGAGCATTAGTAGATTGTCTGCTTAATATTTGTTGATACTGACATTTAACAGACCTTTAACAAACATTAAACTGACTATCAGTGGTGTAAAGTAATTACAAATACTCAAATTATTGTAATTGAGTAGTTTTTCTAAGGAATTGTAATTTACTAAGTAGTTTTAAAAATGTGTACTTTTACTTACCCTTGAGTACATTTTTAGTGCTGTATCTGTACTTTTGCTGTACTACTTTCCTTTAACCTGCAGTCACTACTTTATTTTTTCTTGTCTTTGGAGATTAGAAAATTCAGTCCTGTGATTCCAGTCCAATCAAACCACACATGGAAGGTAAATCGCATCATAATGAACTACCTTAAGACATGTGCGACTTATAACTGCAGCAAACTGTTTAGAAGCATTAAAAGTGTCCAAGAAGATGTCCAAAGTCTTTTACACGCATTGATCCAGAGACTGTTTAGATGCATGTCACTGATGAGAAGATGACGGATGTTTACTGTATGATGACCGAAATGGCCTTAAACACCCAGCAGGCACAAGACATCAACATGACGTCAGATTGACGTTGTACCCCAATTTCATTGAGACATTGCATTTTGTTTGAAAATGGAAAATGGGGTCACATTAGAACTCGATGTCAGGCCAACGCCAATGTCCAATGTGCAACCTAAAACCAACCAAATATCAACGTCTAATGATGTTACAGCTTGACGTTGTGTGGACGTTCAACTCAATCTTATTGCAATTTGTAACTTTTTGATTTAGTGGCTAATTCGTATGAATTCATAGAATCTAATTCGTACAAATTAGTACGATTTGCTCATCACCCAATGAAGGTTGGGGTTAGGGGTGGGGTTGGGTGCCACGCCTCCTTTTTAAAATCGTACGAATTAGCCACTAAACTGACAAAACGTAAAATACATACGTTACCTCAACCTAAACCTAAAATCAACCAAATATCAATGTCATTTGATGCATTATTGACAACAAAATAACGTTGTCTTTATACGCTGGCTAAACATTTGGTCACCTGACATCACAACCTAAATCTAACCTAATATTAATGTCTTATGATGTTGTGTGCCTACTGACCAATAACTAAATGCACTACAGAATGTTACGTTTACACACATCCACAAATTACATGTAAACACATCAGCTTTTTACAGCGTAATACTCACTACTCACTAATCTTGAGTACTTTTGAAAGCTCTACTTTTTACTCATACTTTGAGTAGTATTTACAACCGATACTGTTTACTCTACTTGCACTACATTTTTAGGCAAGTAATGGGTCTTTTACCTGAGTCTGATTTTTCAGTACTCTTTCCACCACTGCTGACTATAAGAAACTTCCCAAGTACATGTCAACTTACACTAACCCTAACCCCCACCCCAACCTAACAGTCTACTTATAATCTTATGAGAATTAGTTGGCATGTAGATGCAATGTACTGTAACTTAAATTCAACAAACGGACCATCAAAATAAAATGTGACCACATATATTTTTTAAAACATATATATATTTTTTTACATTTTATAATGAACTTATCACAGTAAAACCAAAACAATATTATTTATAACAGACTGGAGTTAGACTAGTTTTTGCCTTGATTTGCTCACCGATGTCTTCTGCATAGTCCTCTATGCGTCAAGACATTATTTACAGTTTAAAAAGTCATTCACAACATTTAACTGAAACATGTTGTTGTAACTCAGAAATAATACATACAAACAAACAACAATAAAGCTTACATCAAATTAAAAATGATTATCTCTTTTAAAGGCAATAGCCCCAACACTCTCCCTCTGTTCTCAGATGGGATGGTGGGCCAAATCAACGATTACAATGGGCCAACTTTGGCTCGCGGGCCATACTTTAGGCATCTCTGATTTAGGTGGAAGTGACAAACTGTATGATTTGGATGTTTACATCTGTTTTGAAGCACACTAGCTTATATATATCGTTAAAATTACTGATATTAACATCTAAAAAAACCTTTAACCAGCAACTGCACACATAGATTAGTTTAGATATAATAATATGATCACACTTTTTTTTAAAGTCTCCGTGAACTGAAAGTTTCCGAGACTAGTATAACTGATACTAGTATTAGATTTAGGTAGGCAACAAGAAGTTTTAACTAATTTTTTAGATCTTGAACATTGTGTATTTCAGCATAAGGGCATAACTGCTTATCGACAGACATGTTTTTTTCTGTAAATACACCTATATATGAATGCAGATATGTGATATTATTTTTTTTTGTGTGTTAAATCCTCTAGCATGGACATTATAAACATATTCACCACGTTAGACACTATGAAAACCCAAAGGAGTTTGCTTACAAATAGCCATTGCAGTAATAAAACATTTTATCATCTTACCTTCATATTTGTGTAGATAATTTGAAGAAGAACTTGTTCCAAAACTGGAATATCACATATAACACTTACAAATAAAAACAATTTTCATCCAGTCAAAGAAAACAAAATCATCTCCTCCTGATAAATAGGTTGCCAAATATCAAAAAGAAAAATGGAATTTGCTTTTTGTTTTGAAAAGATATTTTACTATGTGGTCGGTCCTGCTTTGTCTATTAATCCTGTTTTATGTTTGGGTCACAGATCACAATATCTGTTAAAACTTAAGCGACAGGAGTTATTTGATGCACATATTGGAATTTATTTAGTGTGCAACGATGTGTTTCTATTGTAGTTTAGGCACATCTTTTCTTATCTGATAAAAAGTTTATCCAATTCAGTTGTGCGTATGATATTTTATGTGCATTTTTAAAATATTTGCACAGTTTGGTGACTCCTTCAAGCAGTTATAAGATATTTCAAAATGCGCATAAAAATAGGTGGATCGAAACATTGATCTGGCTACCAGTTTCCACCATTCTTTAAAATATCTTCTTTTGTGTTCAACAGGAATTAATGGTGAGCAAATTGTCATTTCTAGGTGAACCATCCATTTATACCCCACCCCTGAATGTTTATCCTCATTTTTTTGAGTGCAGTGTCCACTTTCCTTCCTTCCATCCATTCATCCATCCATCCATCCAAACAACCATCCAACCAACCAACCAACCAACCAACCAACCAACCAACCAACCAACCACCCATCCAACCAACCATCCATTTAACCAACCATCCAACCAACCAACCATCCATCCAACCAACCAACCAACCAACCAACCAACCAACCAACCAACCAACCAACCAACCAACAAATCAACCAACCAACCAACCAACCAACCAACCAACCAACCAACCAACCAACCAACCAACCAACCAACCAACCAACCAACCAACCAACCAACCAACCAACCAACCAACCAGTCAACCAACCAACCAACCAACCAACCAACCAACCAGTCAACCAACCAACCTACCTACCAACCAACCAACCAACCAACCAGTTAACCAACCAACCTACCTACCAACCAACCAGCCAACCTACCTACCTACCAACCTACCTACCTGCCTATCTGTGAGGTAGCCGTACGTAAAAACATGGAAGTGGAATGAATCCAAATGCTGGAGGTTTATTAAATAAACAGCGTGCATCAAACAAAGACAGAATCGTAATCATAAATCAGGCAAAGTCAAGCAAACAAAGAGGCTGTCCGAAAAAGCAAACAAGACCAAAATGAGTTTAAATGAGTCCAAAATACAAAAGCAGTAGTCAAAAAGGCAGGCAAAGAGGTCATAACATAATGGCAAACACAGTAACAGTAGAAACAGTAGGAAAACTCTTGGTGAGGCAGTGAAACTATCAATACTTCGCAAAGAACAGACATAAACAATGTGCTTATATATGGTGGCTACCAGTCAATATTAGGGACCCTCTGGTGGGCGGATGAATGGTAATCAGCCATATTCGTTACACATTCTATCTATCTATCTATTAGTCAATCAATCTCATGCATGAAGTTTCTTCGTAACAGTATTTCCAATAATGCATTACACTCAATATGGATAAAATAGATCTGTGGCAGCTTTCGTTTAATCAGAAATGTAATACTGAAGTCCTCTGAGGTAATTCTCATGAATCAATATAAGCTGAATGTGTTTTTACACTTGGCAGGTTCGCTGTGATTAAAACGAACTCTGCTGCGACTGCTCTGTTAATACATCTGAACAATGTCAGCATGACATAGACACATCTGATGACATAATGTCCTGTTCATATTAAATGTTTAGATGTATTTTGTCTATGCAGTATATACGGGTCCCACTTTATATTAAGTAGCTTTAAATACTTGGTATTTATCAAAAAATAAATACAATACACCCAATAAATACACTATATAAATCCACATTACTTACTTACTACAAAAAAAAAAAGCCATCTGTACAGAGGTGAGCGGTCAGCCACTAAAAGGAACAGAAACTATTAGTGGCATCATATCACCACGTAGCATTCGTTTTAAAGACAAAATGCAGCCAGATATACCTCTGGCTACATCATTTTTGCTCTCCAGTAATGTAGACAGAGGTACATATCCACAATAAGCCTCTGTTGCAATATTTTTCACCCGACTGCACTTTAAAAAACACTAAAAATGTTGGACGAGCAGCACAAATCATTTTGGAGTGTGTTTTGTTTGTTCATATTTGACCCAGCGTTGGGTTAATACAATTATTAGTGTTGGAATTAAAATCATGCTCATTTAAACTTCACCATGGCACCAAATGATTTCATGGTTGGTTTTAGATTAAACCCAAATCAGTACCCCTCATTTTCATTGTAGATAATGTATATCAAGGAAACTAACATGAAAATATCATATATGTGCAAATAACCCTTTGCCTAAGACCTGATTATTGGCTGTTGTGAAAGGCCAGGAGGATTATCCGGCTTAGGAAATTAATCAAACACCTCTGCGAGCTTTCTGAACATCTTGGGTGATTATTTATTCATATGACAACCAGGCCAGTCAATATTGCAATAAACCACATCTTCATGCAACTATTGTCTGTCTTCCTTGGGGATGGGGAGGGAGGGATGAGGTTTGCTGTTCATCTCGTATCTGGCAGTGGTCTCATTCTGACCTCAAGCCAAGCTCTTTCTTTGAGGCAGAATAGCTGAAATTGGACATTGAAAAGCCTCAAGACGGGCCGTGATGCTGCCATTAGTCAAAAGGTGGCACTGTTTCACTGCTCACTTCAAGCCCATATTTCAGCTCACAAAGATGCTTTTCAAACTGTCTTGAGATAACACAAAATGAGACAGATCCCCCGTTTGAAGGCACGCCAAACAAAGGAATCTTGTACTAAGCATGACATTAGCTCGCCACTTTTAAATCGCAGAGAGGAACAATAGATTGTTACACAATAAAGCCCAAAGTTTCACACTGAGTTAAATGTACCAAATGACATAATTAGCACACTGATTAAACTCATTTGTGGGGCTGATGGGACGGGGTGGATGAATCTTGATGCTCAGATAAATGTTGGATGAAACCGGCTTGATTAGAAAATAAAATGAAGCCGAGCGCTTGGTTGCCGTTTGAGTACACTCATTGGAGCAGCTATTGTTGTATCAAATTTGCATATTACACAATATTTAGAACATCGAAGCGGCGTTTCAAATAGCATTTTTTTAAATTTGGTTTAAAAATGTCTTAGTCTTTTGATAGTAAACACATTTTTACTGCATTCTAGATCCATGTTACTGCGTCAAATGATTTTGGGCAAGTTTTTAAAAAGGGAGAGTTCATCTAAAAATGAAACTCACTCACTATTTATTCTCCCACTCAAGTGGTTCTAAACCTGAATTAGTTTTATGTTGAACACAAAATAAGATGTTTTGAAGAAAGCTGAAAACCTGTAACAATTGACATCCATAGAAAAAAAAAACAAGAACAAATGCTTATTCTGAAAATGTACCCCTATATACATTTCTGGAGATCACAAATTATGTAGCCAGATATACGTATGGCTGCATTTCATCCTTAAAACAAATGCTACAATGAGGTATGATGGCGTTCCTTTTTGCGCTTACCATCTGATCGCTTACCTCTGTATGAATGGCTTTTCTGCTAATAGCAGTTTGACTAGTGGCTCGCCGCGTACATTGGCGAACTTGAGACGCAGAAAGGAGTTGACCGCAACAACAGGGTTCGAGTTCAGTGAAGAACTGTTCCAGAAAGCAGGTAAGACAAAAACAAAAGCCAAACAACAAAATAATCAAGTAAATAACAGGGTGAGAATGTGGGAAAATCTGAAAATGTGGTAAAAATCAGGCGAGGGCTTTTCTTTTTCTGGATTGCTTTTGAAAACACTGTCAGTTGGGCTAAGGGAAGTGGGTGGGCGCTGGTCAGTCTGTGCTTTTGAAAATACTATTGGTTGGGTTTAGAGGAGGAGGGTAGGCCAGTCGAACGGTCAGTCAGTCAGTCAGTCGACAGCGGCCTCTGGTTGAGTTATGTGAGAACAGCAGGCATGAATGGCACTCCCAAGAGAAATTTGAGATCTCAAAAAGCGTTCACAGAGGCTTCTGATGGATTTGCGAAAACAAAAACTACAAAAAAATGTAGCTCCTGTGACATATTTGGCACTCTTCAGAAGTTTATATAGGGGTACATAATCAGAATGAGCCTGGATTTAAAAACAAAAACAAATACAATTAAAGTAAATGGTTACAGGTTTCCAACATTCTTCAAAATATCTGATTTTGTGTTCAACATAAGAAATGACAATTAGCAACTATTTAAATAGCATTTTTATATATTTATCTTTTTTTGTTTAATTTAGTTAAAAAAAACTTTATACTTGCACTCAAGTGGTTCTAAACCTTAATGAGTTTCTTCCTTCTGTTGAACACAAAAGATGTTTTGAAGAAAGTTGAAAACCTGTAACCCCCTGACATAGTTAAATAAACAAACAAATATATATATATATATATATATATATATATATATATATATATATATATATATATTTTTTTTTTTTTTTTCTTTGCTCATTGAAGTCTGTGTTTTTTTCTCATACTCATATACAAAGAATTTGTTATGTAAACAAACCTTGAACACTGAGTCTGATGCATATTAATTAATCCGTTGCAAAAAAAAAAAAAACGACAAAACATTTCAATTGGTATGCTGTCCTGGGAGAGAGCCCTGAGCTCAGAAGACACTTGAGGTAGGGGCTCCCTTCAGTTTCATCAGGATAGAGGGGAGTCTGAGCTCAGGTAGGCCTCGAAAACTCCCCCAAATTAGTTTGGTCAGCTTATTCCTTGTCTAAAAGGGGTTGCTATGGCGGAATGAACCGCCAACTATGCCAGCATATGGTTATGATTGCCCAATACTAAAACACTCATATATTGTGCCAATTTGGTTTATTTGATTCACTTATACTGCATATATTTGGACTGTGGGAGGAAACCGGAGAACTTGGGGGAAACCCATGGGAGTATATGGAGAACATGTACACTCCACACAGAAACACCAGCTAGCCCAGCTAGGACTTGAACCTGCAACGTTCTTGCTGTGAGGCAACAGTACTAGCCACTGAGGTTTTCAAAGTTTTTAATGACGGAGGGAAAGTTTCGGAGGCAGTGTGTCAGTGAGATTCAAACTTGAGGTTAAACTTTTAGCATGCAAAAATTACAGATGAATATAGGCTCTTTCTTAAAATGTAGCCCTATATACGTTTCTGGAGATCACAAATTATGTAGCCAGAGCTACGTATGGCTGCATTTCATCTTTGAAACGAGACTTTTCCGATGTTACCAATTTGTCCAGTGGCTCACTACGTATGTAGGCGGACTTGAGTTACAGAGAGGAGTTGACCACGACAACGGGGTTTGAGTCTAGTAAAGAACGGTTTCAGAAAGCAGGTAAGACAAAAACAGAAGTGAAAAAAATGAAACAAACAAGTAAATAACAGGGTGAGAATGTGGTAAATTCTGAAAACATGGTAAAAATCAGGCTGCTGCGAAGGCTTCTCTTTTTCTGGATTGCTTTTAAAAACACTGTTGGTTGGGTTTAAAGAAGTGAGTGGGCGGGTCAGTCAGGAAGTCGACAACGCCTCTGGTGGACTTATGTGAGAACAGCAGGCACGAATAGCACAAGAGAAATTTGACATCTCAAAAAACGTACTCAGATGCCTCTGGTGGATTTGCGAAAACAAAAACTGCAAAAAAATTTAGCTCCTGGGACATATTTGGCACTCTCCAGAAATTCAAAGTCAATGGTTATAGGTTTTCAACATTCTTCAAAATATCTTCTTTTGTGTTCAACATAAGAAACGACATAATTAGCATACTGATTAAACTCATTTGTGTGGCTGATGGGACGGTGTGGTTGAATCTTGATGCTCAGATGAATGCTGGATGAAACCGGCTTGATTAGAAAATAACATGAAGCCGAGCACTTGGTTGCATTGGAGTACACTCGTTGGAACAGCTATGAATGCGCATTGTTGTTTCAAATTTGCATATTACATAATATTTAGAACAACGAAGCAACGATTTAAATACCTGTTTAAAGAAAAAATTCATCAGAGAAAACGACAATTTGATTGAAAGCAGTGTTTCATTCAGAACAACTGGTTTTGCTCGCAGCTTTTACCTTGAACATCAAGATATAACACATAATGCTAGATCTTTGTAGAATAGTCTATTTAAGAAACTATAAATGGGTCACAGCCCCAAGCTGAGAACATGAATATTGAAAAATCCAACATCATATCGCAACAAATGGCACTTTTTAACTTCTGTAATGGAACTCATTTATGAGAGATACAAGGAAAAATGAGAAAGTACTTGATTTAATCAATTAGAAATAGATTGGAAATGTACACTTACCGGACACTTTATTAGGTACACCTGTCCAACTGCTCATTAACGCAAATTTCTAATCAGCCAATCACATGGCTGCAACTTAATGCATTTAGGCATGTAGACATCGTCAAGACGATCTGCTGCAGTTCAATTCGAGCATCAGAATGGAGAAGAAAGGTGATTTAAGTGACTTTGAAGGTGGCATGGTTGTTGGTGCCAGACGGGCTGGTCTGAGTATTTCAAAAACTGCTGATCTACGGGAATTTTCAAGCACAACCATCTCTAGGGTTTACAGAGAATGGTCTGAAAAAGAGAAAATATCCAGTGAGCTGCAGTTCTGTGGGTGCAAATGCCTTGTTGATGCTAGAGGATAGAGGAGAATGGCCAAACTGGTTCCAGCTGATAGAAAGGCAAAAATAACTCAAATAACCACCCGTTACAGCCGAGTTATGCAATAGAGCATCTCTGAACACACAACACATCCAAACTTGAGGTAGATGGGCTACAGCAGCAGAAGACCACACCGGGCACAGGCTCATCACAATTGGACAATAGAAGATTAGAAAAATGTTGCCTGGTCTAATGAGTCTCGATTTCTGCTGCAACACTTGTATGGTAGGGTCAGAATTTGGCATGGATCCATCCTGCCTTGTATCAGCAGTTCAGGCTGGTCGTGCTGGTATAATAGTGTGGGGGATATTTTCTTGACACACTTTGGGCCTATTAGTACCAGTTGAGCATCATGTCAACACCATAGCCTACCTGAGTATTGTTGCTGACCATGTCCTTTCCTTTATGACCACAGTGTACCATCTTCTGATGGCTACTTCCAGCAGGATAACACGCCATGTCATAAAGCGCCAATCATCTCAGACTGATTTCTTGAACAGGAGTTCACTGTACTCAAATGGCCTCCACAGTCACCAGATCTCAATCCAATAGAGCACCTTTGGGATGTGGTGGAATGGCAGATTCGCATCATGGATGTGCAGCCGACAAATCTGCAGCAGCGGTGTGACGCTATGATGTCAATAAGGACCGAAATCTCTGAGGAATATTTTCAGCACCTTGTTGAATCTATGCCACAAAGCATTAAGGCCGATCTGAAGGCAAAAGGGGGTCCAATCTGGTACTAAGGTGTAGCTTATAAAGTGGCTGGTGATTGCATGTTTGCTGAATCTGAATGTAAGTTTACAATGTCTCATAATATCATGAACAATTCTTCATTGCACAAAGACCACAAAAAAAAAAAAAAAAAAAAAAACTGGGTTCCACACACATCCTTCATGTTGTCTCAACACACATCAATAAAGTTAACTTAATCATTTTTACAAATTTAAGTAGAATGAACCCAAAACAATTAGGTCATCCCCAAAAATGTACAAATTTAAGTCATTTTAAATAATTAAAGTAGAACAAGCAGCAAAAGTCATTGTTTTGTGTGTATGAAGCAAACCGGCCACATTTTATTTTCAAGTTGACTTTAAGCTGTGCTGATGGAACAAATCTTTAAAACCTTGTCTGAAAACAAACATGACTAATTCATCAAACACAAACACTGCCTTTCCATCCCATTACTGCACATCATGCCAGTTTGATTCTATTTTAAAGCTGCATTCCTCAATGATAACCAATGGCCATCCCATGAGTGATCTAACTCTTTATCTGAAGTGCATTTCTGTAATATACACAAGCAAACAGTCACTTCTGTTTACTGTTTGCTCTCTCTCTTTCTCTCTCGCTTGCTTCTGGATGCTGTAGCGTTACTCTGCTAAGCTGTGTAGAGTTTTATTGCTGGGGTCTGTCAATAGGGAGAGATTTGTTTTTAATAAAGCATCCAAACAAGCTGTTGAACAGCTAAGTTTGCTTCTGCACGGAGGACGTCAAACGCTGCGGCAAAGCAAAGCTATGCAGCCACAGTGACAAGCTGACAAGCAGAATGCAGTTCCATCCAAGAAAACGCTCTTTGATTATGATGGTTTTGAGATCGGACTACATGTCTTTTTAGAAAACACCTGTATCTGCCAGTTGAAACGTTCAAAGTTGGAGACACTGTAGCTTACGTGCTGCATACTCTACAGCCAATTATTCAGTTATTTATTGAGTGGAACCAGTTTGTGTTATACATTATTTTATGTAATATTATGTGGCTGCTAAACACTCTGATTGGTTGATGAATGTTGTAATGCAGGGGTGTCCAAAGTCGGTCCTGGAGGGCCAGTGTCCTGCTGATCTTAGCTCCAACTTGTTTCAACACACCTGCCTGGAAGTTTCTAGTATACATAGTAAGAGCTTGATTAGCTTGTTCTGGTATGTTTGATTAGATATGAGCTAAACTCTCCAGGACACAACCCTCCAGAACCAAGTGTGGACTCCCCTGTTGTAATGTGTTCAATTATTGATAGTAAACACATTTCGCCTGCATTATAGATACATATTGCTGTGTCAAATGATTTCGGGCAAGGATGAAATCCACTGTTTATACTCGTCCTCAAGTGTTTTTAAAGAGTGTTTTTTCTTCTGTTGAACAATAAAGAAGATGTTTTGAAGAAAGCTAAAAACCTGTAGCCATCGGCATCCATCATATTTAAACAAATACTATGGAAGTCAATGGTTACAGGTTCCCAACATTCTTCAAAATATCTTCATTATTGTTCAACAGAAGAAAAAACACTCTTTAAAAACACTTGAGGACGAGTATAAACAGTGGATTTCATCCTTGCCCGAAATCATTTGACACAGCAATATGTATCTATAATGCAGGCGAAATGTGTTTACTATCAATAATAGTAATAATTACTATAATTACTATCAAGTTCTTTTTTGTTCAACAGAATAAAAAGAAAGGTAAACAGGCTTGGAACATGTAAGAGCTGAATAAATTTTACATTTTTGATGATTTATCGCTTTAAAATTAAACAGTTAAAGACCTAAACTTACAAAGACTGTCAACTAAATATAAAAGTATATAAAGGTCAAAAAATTTGTACATTTATGCCACAAATTTTTGTCTTGGTTTGAATGAAAAACATCATATTCAATGGATGAAACGCATACAAAAATGTGTACTCTAATGATTTTACCTGTGAAGCAATGCGTTTTTGTTCACTACGGAGGTCACATCGCTGTTTTTAAAGCAAATAAACTCAAGTTAATCAGTCACGTTAAATCTCTTCTCTCTTTCTTTCTCTTTGATAACTGTATCAAAATTGCATCACTTTTCTAACAATAGCTCAAGCCTTCAAAAATAGGTCTAAAATGACATTTTGGAATTAGCAAGGGGGGTCAAAAACACAACAAATCCCTCGAAATAAAACATCTAATTAATGTCTTTAAGAGTAATAACTGTAGTTTAAGTGGAATAACTCTCGGTTATTAAATATTAGACAAATACTATTAGCCAAAAATGCCACCTTGAGCATTATTATACATGAATTCAACTGCCCACTTATTATTCAAGCATTATTTCAAATGAAATGCTTCACACAGCTATTAGTTACATGAATAAAAATATATTTGGCTAGTTTGTGCATTGAATTTTGTTTAAAAATGTTGGTCTTTTGGCAGTCCAATAAAAATTGCTATAAAAGAGGTTGATATTTATAGTTTCGTAGAAAGGTAAAATTGATTTCACTGAATTGTAGGATTCAACATGAGGTTGCATGCACTTAGCTTCACATTATACATTTTGTTTGATTCATCCATTTACATACTATGTAGTAGGTATTGTATATATTCTTGTTTGTTTATGCTATTGTAAACATATCCTGCATATTAAATACAAATCTAAACCATTAGTAAAAGATTTTTCTTTAACATAAAAGATTATTGTTAAAACAGTTTTCTTAAGAGTTTCTTAATGAGTTTCCTAAAGACTAGGGATGCTCCAATCAAGATTTTTGCAGCCGATACCGAGTACCAATTCCTTGTGATAGTAATCGTCGGATATTGAGTACCGATTCTGATGCTTGAAGCTTTATAATGCATAAAGCCCATTTTCCCTCTAAGTATGATACTTAAGTGGAGATCTCTTCTTACCTAAGAGAATAAATGAAGAATGCTGCATATAATACATTTTACATTTAGTCATTTAGCAGACGCTTTTATCCAAAGCGACTTACAAATGAGGACAAGGAAGCAATTTACACAACTATAAGAGCAACAATGGATAAGTGCTATAGGCAAGTTTCAGGTCTGTAAAGTCTAAGAAGGAAAGTATTAGTAGTATTAGTATTTTTATTTTTTTATTTATTTATTTTTTGGGTACAGTTAGTGTGATATCCAGAGAGGCAATTGCAGATTAGGAAGTGGAGACTAAATAGTTGAGTTTTTAGTCGTTTCTTAATACCTTAAACATATCTATTATAACCATTTAGGAGTGAACATGTCATATCAGAAGCAGCTTTTCAGAAAATGATAGATGAAACAGATACAAAAAAGGTAAGAAAAATCATGGAAACATTGCAAATGATAAAAGAAGAATTCAACATGTCTCATTTAAGAAAAAAGTTGAGCACATATTTGATGCATAAGAAGTTAAAATGCAAACCTATAAATCCATTACTTCTTTACTAAAAGAAAATAGGCCTATACTATTTATTGCAAAAAGTATATTACTTAGTTATTATTATTAGTTATTTTTTAAATATTCAAGTTTCAAGAGTTCACACTTAGATACTGTTTGACAACTTGTTAGCAAGTTAGCAGGTTTGGCATGCTGTCCCGGGAGAGAACCCTGAGCTCAGAGATAGTTGAGCCCAGGGCTCCCGCCAGGTCCATAAAGCATGTGAGGGGAGTACGAGGTCAGGTGTTCTCGAGAGCTCCCCTCGGCAAAAGAGGAAAGGAGGAGAAAGGGTGGATGGGGGGTTTCTTCGGAAAACGAAGATAAGGGAGTAGTTCTTAGCTAGGCTACTTATAGTGAGTTTGGATCAATCCGATTGGCTAGCCAATGAGTGTAGATGAGTGGCCAGCTGCAGTCAATCATATCACGTGCTCCTCTCGAAATTAGTTTGTGAAACTTCATTTAAAAATATTATATATTTTTTTATATAAAGCCAAGCTTTAGTGAGCTTGCAGTATTGTCAATAACCCAGAACTTTTAGTTCTTATATGTAATCAATTCTTATATGTTTCATCTCCAACTAATGCAAACACTTGTGATTGGTTCATGAGATCAGCCAGATCAGTGAGTACCGATTGAGTCATAAAATGCATTTATCAGCCGATGCTGATTTCCGGCCAATCAATTCAATAATCTTCAATAGGAGCATCCCTATTGAAGAGTGTAGGAAACCGATGGTTGTGCTTATATTAAAAACAAATACTATGAAAGTCAATAGCTACTGGTGTCCAACTTTCTTCAACAAATCTTCTTTGTGTTCAACAAAAGAAAGAAATTCTGGGAGGTGGGAGCTTAATTTAGTCTGTGATTGAAAATCGAATACACGTTTAACACTGTGTCCTAAAAACACAAATCACAATGCCGCGACACGCTTATCCATGCTAAAATGAGTTTTTGTCAAAATCATTTGCAATAGAGACACAGAGAATTTCTATTTTAGAAATGCTTTCTATTTCTGCAACGTCGCTGCAGAACAAAAGCATATACTACTATGACAAAGCTCCCCTCAGGTACTGATTATGTGCCTTATTCAGTGTTAAATGCTATTAATGTTAGTTTAAATACAATTTTACAAGAAATCGAAAGCCATACTACTGAAATCGGCAGCAGATAGTTAACCTGAGATCTTGAAAATAAACTAGCAGACCGTTTGAAAATGAAAGTCACAACCTTGCAAACCAACAACATCAGTCACTCAGTAGCTTATTAACAATGTTAATGAAGTTTAATATGTATTGCATTAAAAGCCTTTACCATTTCATTGATGAGTGCAGTTGCTGCTATTTAAATGTTTCTGTCATGTCACATCACATTTGGTGCAGACAGCCAAATTGCTTGGTGCTGGAATCTTGTTGTGTGTAGTAAGGACATGGTGTAATAGCCTAAAACTAGACTAATCAACAGATACACGTGAATGAATCACTCACTACACATGAATTCTGTCTAATTTGATGACTAGTCTAGTTTTGTGCTATTCTTAAACATCAAACTATGACTGACAGTCCAAATTTAACCTTGTTTTAGTTAAGATGAATATGTTTAGACATCTATTAAGCACATAATTGCTTGGTGGGAGGGTAAATGTTAACAGAATTGGACGTTTGGGGTGAATAAACACAGTATTACTCTCTTTAACATGCTTGAAATTTACATAAACCCAAGCAAATTGGGCCTCATTAATGAACAGCGAGCAGATTTTACTTTAAACAGTGTGTAAAAATAGTCATGATCAACTCATTCTGACAATTCACCAATGCCACGGCAGACCACTGTTTTAAGACTCATTTGATTTGTAGGCACTCAGAACGACATTAAAGCATGTCGATTCACCGTTTTGTTGGCTATAATTTGATTGTAGCTACAAGGCACGCGTTGATCCCGCAGAGCAGCTTGACTTTGATACACACCAGCTGAACCAACAGCAAACATCTCCACGCTGATCAAAGACAACTTTCTGCGTCGGCAGCCAATCCGAAATCTAATTTTATTCTGTAAACATTTGAGCAACTTTTCATAATCAAATAATCCCTGCGTGCAGGGAACATTGCAGAAATGATTCAAAGAGTGTCCCCCCCCCACCCTTTTTTTTAATGTACTTGAAATTACAGCAGCACATTCAGCAATGGATGCAATTTTACTCTCATTAAAAACCCAGTGAAATAAAATGCCCGGGTGATGCGGGGAGCCCAAGCTGTTTATTCATGTTTAATGGTAAGTGACAGAGTAATAAGGGGTTGCACGATGCCTCCCCATTTTTCTTCACATTTAGATCAGGCACTGCAAAACTTGATACGTCGCGAGGCCGTCAGCCGGATCTAAACAACCCAGTCGTTTGTTCACGCTCCACCCCCCTCCCCCCATCTCCATGCTTGCCTTCGGTTTTCCCCTCGGGTGGCTTTTCGACGTGGGCGGAAATGTAATGCGATGCAAGGTGTGCCAACTGGAGCACGACTGTACACCAGCCCCCCATACATCCATCCTCCAGCACACCACGTCCCCTCAGTGAAAACCCCTGTCAGGTGTGTTTTCCTCCCGTCAAGTGCGGCGGTATCAGCGTGAGCTGAGTAAAGAGCGTCAGGAAGCACCTAATCAGACAAACGCCACCGTGCTGTGAGAAATAAGGCCGCCATCCAACCACTAAGTTTCTCTCTAATTAGATAACTGAATATTTCATGGTTGAAAAGGAGGGGAGTTTTTTTAACAACCAGCCCACCCACTGCATAGGCACAAACTGGAGCTGCACAGATAATGGCTGCATGGCACACAACTCTCCGGTAATTGATAGCATCAGCAAGATCATTAGTGAATAATCTTTACAAGAGCTGGTTTATCTCTGTGGTTTATACACTGAATGCTTAAATGTCATACTGAGGACAATAGCTTATAGCCTGGTCAATGATAGGCATGGGACGATAACTGGTTTCAAGGTTTCAAGATCTGGAAAAGTCAAGGTTTCAAAACTTATAAAACTTTCTGTTACATTGTTCCTACGGCATATGTTCCTTTGTGCTTTTTACATGATTTTTTGACTATCTTTATTATTTTTTCTCCAGCAGAAAAGGACCCTCCACATTAAAAGCTACTGATCAGGCTAGAATTTGAGTAGGATCTGTCTGTGGACTGCAAGACAGGGGCGTAACTTGTAGTAGAGGCATACAGTAACTTGAAGTTACACCTTCCCTAACTCTAAACCCAACCTACTGTTATTAACATCTACACCTGCCCCAACCCTAAACCCAACCATCGTCGTTATTTACTTCTTGACTTTCCCCAGCCTAAACCCAACCAGCAGTGATATTAATGTCTACACCTTCTCTTACTCTAAACCTAACCATTACAGATATTAACCTCTACACCTTCCCCAAACCTAAACCCCACCATTGTCCTTATTAACGTTTACACTTTTCCCAAACCTAAACCCAACCAGCAGAGAAATTAACGTCTACACTTTCCCCAAACCTAAACCCAACCATCACAGATATTAACGTCTACACCTTCCCCAAACCTAAACCCAACCATCATCGTTATTAACGTCTACACTTTCCCCAAACCTAAAACCAACCATCACAGATATTAACGTCTACACCTTCCCCAAACCTAAACCCAACAATTACAGATATTAACGTCTACACCTTCCCCAAACCTAAACCCAACCATCACAGATATTAAAGGTGCAGTAGGTGATCTGTCAAAATGCTAACCGCTTAGCATATTATCTTTGGACAGTGAGGAGGGACTGTGATTCAAAGCCATGCCTCCTGAAATCGTATACAGGCGCACCGCGTCTCAAAAGCAGACGACCCACTAGTTCAAGTCATTAGCCAGTTAGTTAGTGTTTGGCTGGAGTACAGGAATTACATTTAATATTAAGCCATACTTACGTGCTACTTCAGAGCGAATATTCAGAGTAGCACGGTAAACAGTATAGAAAGGCTGTCATTGTTCAAAAATTAACCAATGTGAATATAAAAGCAACTTCAACTCAATAAAGCAGGCTAGGTGGAATAGCGATATTTCCTGATGTTTTGTTGTTAAACTAAATATAAATCTATATTATCGATGCTGTTAATGGTCCCTTGTAAAACTGAAAATAGTCACATTAATCTTTTGCCGGTAGATTTCAGTGGCTGAACAAACACGTCTGTGCATATGTCATTCATAACAACACAATCTAACATAAGCTTAGCCTGACTAAAATAGTTTCAAAACATAACATTACCTGTCTAACAGTAAAACTTCAGCTATGGTGTGTTGTCCTTCCTACAGCGTGAAAAAGTAACTCCAATATTGTTTCAAAATTTTTAAGTTTCAATTCAGCATTTCAAATCAGCATTCCAGCCAAACAGTGCTAGCCACTGAGCCAGCGTGCTGTCCTGTGTATATTTCAGAAGATTTAAAAGTATTTCTACTTCTACTACGTTTGATTTAATACTACTTGCTGAATCTTTGTAATTATTATAATCAGTAAACAGTAATCACATAATATTCTTTTTAGGTAAACTGTTCTTTTAAGAGTACTCTTACACTGACTAGACACTGCTGTGTATTTCACCTTAACACTCCATATGCTATTTTTCTCTCTGTTTCTGACACGCACACACACACACACACGCACAGAGCGTTTTTGATGGCCTGTGCGATAAAATAGAGAAATGAGGTCTATGGTATTCATGGACACAGCTGGCCCAGATCTGCCAGTAGTTCTCAGCAGAGCCGCCCTGAACTGAACAGCTCTCTCAGCTTCAGTGCTGACCTGACATACACCAGCCAAATTACAAACTACCCAACGGCCAAAAACAGGTTACAGCAACTACTAGCATGCAGTAACAAATCAACAATGCTTTCCTGAAATTCATATTCAAATACAATCACATTTTTGCTAGAAATGCCAACTGAGCTGTATTACTAATATCATTTTTACCATAGATGTACATATAGATGTCTCATTAGCCAGTATATGTAAGCCTGTAATCCATCATGTTGGAACAGAACAATAAAGTTGATTATGCTAAACACTTAAGTAGACTGTATGTCTGCCAGTGCTTAATTTTGTGAATTGTGAGGTCCCGGAACAGATCAGGGTAACGGATCCAGCATGTTACCCAAGGATGTGTAGGTGTCACGCAGAGCGTCCCAACTTCTGCAGCGAGCAATCCCACTGAAAGGGCGCCGACGGATCCACAATGCAGTTCGGCAACGCCTGACGTCACCCATTCAAAGTGAATAGGAAGCGTTGGCGCTGATGCCCCGTGTGAATGGGGTGTTATTTGAAGAGAATCTTCTTAAAGTTTGTAAACAAAAAACAAAATATCCCAAATGTGAATTACTGTAGTTGTCTTTCTATCAAGTTGCTAGAGCAGCTGACTGTAGTATTGGTAACCTAGTGACCAAAAGTAAACAAGACAAGCATAATGGAGACAGCTAAACATTCACATGGGTGTATTACTCGCTAAATCAGAGTTTACTCAGCAAATGCATTTCCTTCTCCCATTATTTCCCCATTATTCCACAAAACATCCTCAAGTGAGTGTAAAAAGCTTTTTGGCAAATTAAGGTTTTATTTTCTAAATTTGGCATTTATATCACTTGCCTCTCATGCAATCCTTCAAAATGTACATCAACACATGGTGATGGAAACCCTCTTTTTTAGAAACTTTATAGAATATGTAAACACAATCAGGCCACTTTCAGCATTTTGCTGGGACATTTTCACCTGATCTGTTGCTCTGTTCATTAAAACATCTACAATGCAAAACACTTGAAAGTTGAACTGCGAGTTTATTAATCTTAAATATTCATGTATAGTCATTCTCAAGTGTTTAAATATGCCTAAGCTGAAGCTGAATTGATATGTGTGTAATAGCGTGTGACACTTTAGTTTGACATAAAAATTAATTCCTTTCTACAGCAGATCCAGTGAAGTCATGTGTTAATGAGTCAAAGGCAAACTCTCAAATGTATTTCAGCTCTTATATAAGCAGCAGATTATTTGCAATCTTCCATTGTGTGTAGCATCTTGTTTTTGCTTAAATTGTCATGGTCAATGAACAGCTTACTTCAAACTACTTTTGTTTTAACAAAAAGTTGGCAATGTCAGTGAGTTAAAAGTGTATAATTGTTACATTGTTAATCGGTCAGTTTTCTCATACATGCTGTAACCAGCCTGATCTCACGAGAAAACGTAAGTATTTTACATTTTGGCAGTTTAGTGGCTAATTCGTACGAATTTGTACGAGTTCAGTCGTAAGAAAATGTACGATAAACATTTAAAACCCCCTAAACCCAACCGTCATTGGGGGATACGCAAATCGTACTAAAATGTACGAATTAGATCGTACGAATTTGTACGAGTTAGCCACTAAATGAAAAAGTTACGAATTGCCGTGAGATTGTGTTGGCTGTAACAGTTGACAGAAATTAAACATTAAACCAACCACCCAAACTGGTTTAGCTTAAATCTTTTAGGCATCACTCAAAAGAATAGTCTTTTTCCACATTTCTGGAATATGCACAACACTCATTGTAATAAATATTGCCAAATTAATCTGCTTTAGATAAATACGAGTAGCTTTTAGCACACGTCTTTCGAATGAGACATTAAACCGAGGTCCTGACTCTCTGTCGTCATTAAAAATCCAAGGCACATTTCGTAAAGAGTAGGGGTGTAACCTCGGTTTACTGGCCAAATTCCCTCCATCTGTCTTTACCCGTCATGGCCTCCCAATCATCAAATTGGCTCTATTACTGACTCTTCACTCCCCCTATAGCTGGTGTGTGCTGAGTGCACTGGCCCCGCTGTCCTGTGGCTGCCATTGCGTCATCCAAGTGGATGCTTTACAATGGTGGTGGTGTGGAGAGACCCCCTTTTGATTGTGAAGTGCTTTGGGTGTATGACCATACACAACAAAATGCGCCATATAAATACACATTACTTACTCATTCACTGGTCATTTTGCTTAAAGGGGCCAATGCAAAGTTGAGAAACCTTGCTATTAGCATTGGTGGCAGATAAATTAACTTTTAAACAATGTCAGATTAAGTTTAATATGATCTGCACACTTTCCTCTCAATAAAAATAGCATTAAATAAAAACGAAAAAATAATGGTGAAAAAAGAACAGTGAGAATGCATCTTATTATAGTGTATAAGTCATCATTTATTAAAATTAATTAATTCATTCATTTTCCTTCGGCTTAGTCTCTGATTTATCAGAGGTCGCCACAGTGGAAGGAACCGCCAACTATTTCAACATATCTTTTACGCAGCAGAGGCCCTTCCAGCCACAACCCAGCACTGTGAAACCCCCATACAAACTCATTCACACACACCCATACGCTACAGTACGGACAATTTAGTTCATCCAGTTAAATTAGAGCATGTCTTCGGACTTTGGGGAAAACAGGAGCACATGGAGGAAATGTGAGAACATTGCTACGACAGTGCTAAGTCATGTGCTCCCTCTTTCTTAAAATTCAATCCTATGATAATATGATTATAAAGTGCATTCGAAATTGCAGACTATCTATATTTGAATATGTAACTGTTGACACAATAGTATAGAAAAGCTCAAATGGATTTTTGAAACATTATAAGCACTTGTTTCATATGTTATGGAGCAGGACAGAAGCTCTCGGGAACAACAGTAAACGTTTTAATTTTGATTTCCCAAGCAAAAGCTTTCCAAGTCCTCCACACAGAAATCTACAGCCAAAGGCTTTATAGACAACCTTGGAAGTTGGGTAAGGACTTGTTTTTAAGTTTTATTCCAAGCTGTTCACATATTAAGAGAAAAGAAGAGTAATACGTGAAGATTCTTACATATAACCCCCTTTAAATAATTTCAGTTGATTACTAAAAACAGTATTGCACTTACAATGGAAGTAGGTCAAGACGTTTCAGAGTTTGAAAAGAGCAAATGCACAACTTGCATAAATTGCTTCTATCATTTTTTCACATATAAATGTTTTTTTTCTATCTTTATCACTCTCTTGCTCCCTTTTTAAAAACGGAAATCTGATTCTTATATTGTGTTACAGTCAAGGTCTTTACATAGAGCTTAACTTGACCTAGAATGTTCTTTTAACATAATTAGTAATAGGCTGGATGGTTTGTGGCTGTTAATATGCAAAGGACTTCAGCTGATTAAATCCTCAAACCACCGTCTTACCTCCTCTCGGTTATGTGAGAGTTTTATCACACTTTAATGAAGTGTCAGAGCACATTTAACACATTATAATAAACCATAGGAACATAGGATGAAGCAAGAAGTGTCTTTTGAAGCCCAGATTTCAATGAAGCCCTCTGAAGCGATTGTTCACTAATATCATATTCTTCCTTTTGGATAAAAAGAAAGACTGTGCTATTAAAAGCCCATCAGTGTCTTAAATCTAAGCATTAAAGGAGTGCTCGCTCAGACTTGTCATTATTAATAGCAGTAAAATACCATGTTCTCTACTCACCCACTCTAAGAAAAAGCAGTAGGAAACGCTCTGTTCCTCAGGTTTTATGCGTCTGTCCTGGTGTGAGGGCGAACTGCCACTGGAGTTTAAGGAGTACCCACTGTTCTTACTTTAATATTTTTGAGTGAGGAAAGAATAAGACATATAGACAATTAAATATATTTTACAATCATTAAAATAACCAAAACATTTTTCAAGAAAATTACAACTGTCCGAAATAACAAATGTTTTATTGCTTCTAAAGTTAACACATTGGTATTGTGCTTTGTTGTCTAAATGTTTTTTTTTCCATATCTTATCAGGGTCACACTTAAGGTTTCATTAATTAGTAAAACAATACTTGTACAGTACAGCAGTTATTAATCATAACACCTATAATGCATTTATTGAAATCCAACTTGCTTGCTTGTTAACAAAGTGTGAGAGAACATGAGCTAATAATGTTATTACCATTAAATAACATTAACAAAGATGAATACATACCAAAATAATGCATTAGTTCATTGTTTGGTCATGTCAGTAGATACACTAACATAAAAGAATACAAACTTATCGTAAAGTGTACTTATATCAACGACATTTGGAAAGGCTTTTTTTCTGCTCAGGAAGAATGCAGTCTCTGACAAGCCAATCAGAATCCACTTGACGTTAAAAGCGCGCGAATATTTAAAAGCGGGAGATGACGTAACTGCTGTTAAGGGCGCGCATAAAGGCATACACAACAGAACGCTGCCGTCGATTGAATGTGCGCTAATAGACCCACCATTAATGGATCTTTCTGGTATCCCCAAGACTCCGTCCTCTTCAGGTATGGTCTTGCAATATAACTAGACCTATTTAATCCACTAAAATTCTGTCATACTTTACCTACATAGCTGTTTAGACTGCTTCAAATACACTAGTTTTACCTTTTTATACGAAATATGTTTGGAGTCAGTTATAATGCTCACTGAAAAATGTCTTAACTGAAGTAACCTCAAATGTATTCACACTTCATATAATCACTTTACTGCTGTTGTATGCAATAACAGTGTTATAATAATGATAAGGTTTTGTGTAGACCTGGTTTCAATTCTTTTAAATGTCTGATATTTAATTTTTAGTTTTGTAAAAGAGGTTACTATTGTATTGGTAACTACATTTTAATTATTGAAATATATAGTTTTCTCATTATATTAATGTAGGCTATTGAATGTTACAAATGCCCCGGGTTTCCCCAAATGCTGCAGTAAAAAAAAAAAAAATTAAAAAAAAAATAAAATATATATATATATATATATATATATATATATATATATATATATATATATATATATATATATATATATATATATATATTACCATTATTATTTATTTATTTTACCTATATATATATATATATATATATATATATATATATATATATATATATATATATATATATTTTTTTTTTATTTTTATTTTTATTTTTTTTTTTTTTCATATGTACAATCTAATATTATAGTTGCTGTCTGGAAGTTGACCAAAGGTTGCTGAGAACTGTAATATTTTGTGAATAAAATCCTTGCAATAACTGAGACATTTGATGTGTTTTGGCGAGGTCTAGAATTTAATGTAAATTGACTAATATAATATTTTGCATGACACAGTGGCACTGTGGGTAGCGCTGTCGCCTCACAGCAAGAAGGTAGCTGGTTCGAGCCTTGGCTGGGTCAGTTGGGATTTTTGTGTGAAGTTAGCATGTTCTCCCTGTGTTTGCGTTGGTTTCCTCCGGGTGCTAAGGTTCCCCCCACAAGTTCAAAGACATGCGTTTTAGGTTGCGTTTTAAATTGGGTAGCTAAATTATGCATAGTTTATGTGTGTGAATGAGAGTGTAGGTGTTTCCCAGATATGTTGCAGCTGGAAGGGCATCCATTGTGTAAAACATACACTGGATAAGTTGGTGGTTCATTGCCATTTTGGTGACCTCTGATTAATTAAGTCGAAAAGAAAATGAATGAATTAATATTTTGCATATAAATTGAGCTTGCCATCATTGCCTTCAAGTTGTTCCAAACATAAACGTTTTCAGACAGGTTTTTATCTGTGGCAAGTGCAACCAGGACATTCTTCAAAATGTGTACTTTTGTGTTCCTTGGAAAATAAAGTCATATACTGTAGGTTTGGATTGACATGAAGGTGAATTAATCATGACAGAATATACATTATGCTTGATCTATTTCTTTAACTCATGTTTATAGCTATGTAAATCTGGCTCAGATTTGCAATTTGACATCATAGAGTTCATCTCTGACTGTCAGAAGCAAGTCAACCAAAAGTTTACTGTAAATTATAATAAGTGGATTCATCTAGAGGACTTCAAGTGAGAATGTCCTCTGAAGCAATTTCATTGTCACCAAGGGATTTTTATGAGCATATCAATATCCCTTTTCTGTCACAACACCTGTCAGAATCCTGTCGGCGGTTGAGTGCATCTGTTGCCCTGAATTTAATATTTCATATTCAAACATTAATGTCTTCCCTTCCCGTTTAAGTGAGAGGAAATTATTCTAGGTTATACTCGTATCTGTTGGCTGTATTGATTGCAAACATCTATTCTTGTAATTTTCCAGAGTTTGCTTTGTCAGGAAAAAACGGTAAAGCGTATTGGCAGCTCACACAATCAATCTGCAGAAAAGATATGAACAGGGAGACATCTTTAAATGCCTTATGAGAAAGCTATAGCTTTCTGCAGTATTCAAGTCTAATAACAACACTTCTGTTCTGGGCTCTGTATAAGAATGTTATTGAAAGATGTCTTGCATGCCTAGAGTATCGATTTAATAAAGGAAAAAATAGCCCTTCGGATCTTTCAGAAATAACTCTATTGTGTTTATTTTTTTATTGTTAATGTAGTAAACCGTTCCACTGAGGTGATACTGTTTTTATGGAATTCTTTGATGAATAGAAAGTACAAAATTTATTAACATGAAACATTTTTTTAACAATATAAAGTTGTCACTTGCTATGCATTTTTGTTTTCAAATTAAAGCATTATGAAAAAAAAAATAATAATAATAGACCAAGGTACTGCAGTAAAACTGGTATATCCAAGGTGGTAAACAGGGTCCAGCTTTTCAAATTTTTTAATCTTGATTAAATTTGTCCATATTTGGAAATCCCATGTTTTGCTATCCAGGACTAACTGATGTACTGTATCTTACTTTTATGACAGTTTTTTTGAGGGAACACTGGGTTGGATCACTTTGATCCAAATACTAAATTTCAGGATTACCAAATCCTGTTTACTAGGGATGTCCAGATTCGATCACGCGATCGGAAATCAGGCCTGTTTATATATATATATATATATATATATATATATATATATATATATATATATATATATATATATATATATATATATATATATATATATATATATATATATATATATTTATCACATCTGTAGTTGTGCAGTGCCACAGAGCCTCTTTCTTGACCACACAGAAACAGTAACACATGTGGAATGACATCACTTTGTTGCAGAGACGCTATTGGTTAATTGCAGGCAAAGTAGACACAGAAACAGCTTGAAGCAAAAAGCGTGTGTATGTCTGCAGTCTTGATGTATTATAAAGTTGATGATGACAACATTGCCATAGCAAACTGTGAGATGTGTAAACTTGGGATTGCCTGCCGGGTATTTTAAGTTGAGGTGCTCTTTGTGTTTATATTGGATTTTTAAATTATTTATTAATAAATAAAGACTTTCCCAGAGATGGGTTGCAGCTGGAAGGACATCCGCTGCGTAAAAACTTGCTGGTTTAGTTGTCGGTTCATTCCGCTCTGGCGACCCCGGATTAATAAAGGGACTAAGCCGACAAGAAAATGAATGAATGAATCAATAAAGACCAAAAGTGAATAATTTATTTATTATTTGATTGTTCAAGCTACCTCACAGAAGTGCTGTTCATTAACAGAGTTATTTAATGTTAAAACTCCTGGATCTGTTTCTTCGCTCTTCTTTGTTCTTTTTTTAATGTATTATACAAGTATCGGATTGGGTATCGGTATCGGCAGATACTCGAGGGCAAAAATACTTGATCAGGACATCCCCACTGTTTGGCAGAGCCTTAAATGGAGCCATCAGTGTAGCCTACTGAACTTTGTTTTGTTTTTGTTTTCCATATCTCATTACATGTGACATGCTTCATATAAGCTTTAAATCTGAAGGAATTTATATATCATCAGTCACCATTAAGTTTGTGATCATTCACTTTATAAAATCACTTACAGTAAAAACTTTATTTTATTTTATTTGGTTTTTATGGTTAAAAAACACAACTTAATCTACCCTTCTGATGGGATCAGGATTTTTTTGGGATCAAATAGATCTCAATCTGAGTTCAAAGTTTTAAATAACCTAAAGGGCAGGTTTGATCCAAATTAAATGTAATTTAAAATCCCTCTGTTACTTTTAAAAAACACATTTCCAAGATTTGATCAAATCTGTGATCCCAAATCAGGGCTGCACAACATTGTAAAAAATATAGCATTAAGTTTTTTTTATTTTGTTATATATATAATTTTTTTTTTCGATATATATAAATATTGCGATATGAATACAATTTCACCAGATGACTTAATATCTCTGTTTGGAAATATATATAATGTTAGATTGATTGGGATGATTCTGCTGTGGGAGTGCATCTTCATTAAATCAAATAAATAGTCTATAGTATATACTTAATGTGGTTTCCCCGACACATTTCCATTGTGGTCTATGCTATTTGCAGTGCATTTCTGTATTTGGATGAGTTGTATTTTTTTATACACTCGTTTAGTCAGAGATTGATGAATTAATATTTACTATTTGCATCTCTATTAAATCTAATAAACAAGCTGTAAACTTTTTTAACCCACCCCCCTATCTATAAATACAATCAAGAAAAAGATACCATTTTATTGTTTCGTGAGTCTAACAGTATTCAAGTACAGTAACTGAATGAGAAAAATTTAAAGAATTCATACCTGAATGTTTTTAAAATCAGTATACACTCACAAGCATCATGCGTGCAGATAATCAATTATGATACAAAATCGACATTGCATATTGTCTGATGTGACTGTTGCGAATGATCACATTGCGATATCGATGCTGAAACGATATTTTGTGCAGCCCTAATTATAGTGCTAAACATCTTCTATTGTTTTCCACAGAAGAAAGTTATAGATGTTCATATGCATTTGGAGGAACGTTTGGAATGATGCAAGGGTGAGTACACAACTCTTATTTTCATGTAAACTCTGTATTAAAATCCATGTGTGCAAAGCAATATAAGCCCACTGAAAAAAACATTATTTTGTTCATTCCCCTGTAATCGAACCTGTGACCTTTGTACTGCAACCTCCGCAGAAACTCAAATACAAAGTGAAAAATCAATTTACATTCTGCACGAGCAGCACTATCAGAAAGCAGAGCTTTAATTAAGCTTGTATTTGAATATTGAGATCTCACGACAGAACTATGATGCAAGTTGTGACTGCGTAACGCAGAGCAGAGATAAAAACGAATTGCGCACGTAGAGCTGCGTCTAATGAAAAACTTTAAATCTGCATTTAGTCAGCAGCTACTGAAATTACCAGGATTAAGAGTTTGTCCACAAGGACCGGGCCAGAGCTTGTTGCTAGGCTACAAGATCCTTCAGAGAAATCGATGAGTCTTGGCCCTTCTTCACTGCACTAACCTGATGGGACCAAGCCGACCGATTTTCACACCAATGATTTCTGGCCCTTGTAAATGAGAACATGACTTCTATTTCTTGGCTGATGGAGAACTGCCATCGCTTTCCGAGCGAGAGGGAGGGAGGTTGAGGAGCTCGGCCATGCCGTGAGAGCCAGGGAGACACTAACCAAGAGATCAGACCATGGAGACACTCGAGGATTATCTACAGTATGCTGAAGAAATCCTGAAATCCCCCTCAATCCGCTTTTGAAACAGCGGAAGCCCAGAATCAAACCGAAACACGGGCGCTAACTAGCTGCGCGGCGTGTGTGCGTAAAGGTTGCATTAGGAACGATAACGAGGTGTTGTGTGAAAGTTTAGTCAGAGGTGTTAGCGCGAGGACATTAACAACCCGTAGAGAGAGAGATTCACACCAAAAATCAGTAGCGTTTGCTGTAATACTCCACAGAAGAACCACAAAAGAGTTGCTTTAGGTTGCAAAAGAGGTTTTATTCAAAAGTATCAGGGTGTAAGACTTTTATTAGGCATACAAATCTGAGAGAGCCACGTTGAAAGCGGCCACCGAAAGCAAGTATTCATACGAGAATTGATTGCGTGAGACTCCAGTGAATTATCTTTTGTAGGCATTGAAGTGATGCGTACGCAAGAAGCACTCTCAGTAATATATTTTATTAATGAAAAACATTTGCATCTCATTTCACCAGATCATGGCTTATTAGCTGTATGGCTCTCCCCCGAATGAAAATGCATATTCATTATTACCTCCTCATTAATATTGATAAAGGCACACAGTACATTTCACTTTCATGTTCAGCAATGATAGTAAGTGCACAATAGAAGGAAAATGACTTAGATATGGCAATACACTTTGAATATTACATCTGCAATACACCGGCAGAAATATATTTACATTACAGTATCTGTGTTGGGATTGGACACAGTGTCAGATATTGATTTGTATTTCCCCCCCCTGCGCGCTGAATTTTATTAATGGCAAATCAATGGAAAGAGGTTACAGCATCGCACACAGTACAACTCAATTTAAAGAGCAAACACAATCCGGATCACATAGCAAACACCAAAATATTGGATCTCAAAGTGTTTCTTTGAGCATTTTCAGTCTTTGGATGAAAGAAAAATTAAATAAAACAATTGATTTCCTCCGCAAAATTGTTAACATCATTAAATATGAGTGTGCACTTGGCTCCGAGTAGAACTAAGCACAGTTTAAGCGAATTATTTCCAAAGACTTAATCTATGCCTTTAAGCCCAGCTGCCATTTTTTCCTCCCCATTTCAAATTAAAACATATTGCATTGAAACAAATCTAGTTAAAAGCGTATTACGATCACAAAAAAAATAAAGCCCTGGCTAAATCCGTTCCGTTTTCTGACAAACTTATTATTGTTGCCTCTCAATGCAGAAGGATAGACCGAGAACAATTTGCACAGATTCAGCACTGTTGTCCTCGGCAGCACGCCGTAGGAGTTTAGGCTTGCATGGCACCTGGATAAGGGGGCTTTTTGTCATGCTTGTGTAAGAACGTGATACATAACTCTTTTATCGGCAGCGCCTGCCTGCTAAGCTTATCCCGGCTTTAAGGCTGCTGCACAAGTTGTTCTAATGAGGCTCCCCGGGCCGGAAGGATCCGTCGGACGAAGACGTGCCCAGCATCCCAAATACACACACACACATGCGATCACATTCAGACAAGGGTAGGGGTCCTGTCTTAACCCTGGCCTCCTACTTATACGTCACACTGAGTAGATGTGGGCCGATGCTTCAGCTCTGCAATGGTATTCTCCTTTCCTTAATGGGGGGGCTGTATGTTATTTTGCTCGCTCTTTCTCTGTGTGCGTCTTACTCCTCTGAAGTGTCATTAACCTTGAGGCGCGATGCACAGTATGCATACCGAATTCATCCTTCCCTGAGACAGAGAGGCTCGTAAACCTGATTACGATAAACAAACAAGCTTCTCGATACACACATCTGCGCTGGTTATGTTCCCCTTGTGCAAAGACACGCTCTATTGCAAAGAACTCACCTATAGTGAGCTGCCTACGAAGGAAGCACTTTAAGGGATCAAAAGGCGTGAAGGCTGTTCCAGAAGGTAGGCAATTTAATTATGCTGCCTTCTAAGATGGCTCATTTTTGGCCAAAATGTAAAGTAGCACCAAGTGCATTTTTTATGCCAGTCCTAGAGAAGAGATCGGAGGTGGCAAATCCCTGAAAGCACTGCAAAGACATTTAGAATTACATCTGTGTGTGCATATGAGCAGGGATAGGTATCTAAATAGTAAGTATATTAAAGCTTTATAAATCCTTATACGTTGCAACTCTCCTTCAAACTGCAAAAATTTTTCACATATGTTAGCACCTTTTTTTAATTAAAAAACATAATACAATGTAGAAGGATCACAGACTTTTTTGTTCATTATAAATAATTCATTTACAAATAAGTTGACCTGTTATGCCGAATGATAGAAGTTTATTGTTTACGTTTTAATTTTACTAAAGTTTTAATAAAATATTGATAAAATATGATAAAAAAATGCACCAACACAGTTTTTTTATGCTTACAGTACAGTTGAAGTCAGAATTATTAAACCCCCTGAATTTTTAGCTCCCCTGTTATTTTTTCCCCAATTTCTGTTTAACAGAGAGCAGATTTTTTCAACACATTTCTAAACATTATAGCTTTAATAACTCATCTCTAATAAATGTGTAATGGCAATCTATTTCTTCCAGTTCTCCACCATTTCCATAGGGACTCGGCACAAAGGATTTGACGCGTGAAACCACAAGCTTGCAATGCAACAGTTTACTTTTTGTTTGTCAGGAACAACAAAAATCAAAAAACAAACGGAAGAACTATTTACACTTTACTAAGCTTCTATATAAATATGGTTTCGAAGAACAGTGAAAAGACTGTCTACCATCAAGCCCCTTCCTTCTTTCTAAACTTTTTTCCCTGTTGCTTACGCATACGTATGACGTATGGCATTATTAAACTTTTGAAACGTCATGTACATAATATAATATCACAAAAATATACATATTAAATGCTGTATTAAATAGCAATAACCATATATCTCAATACAAATAATATTATATTATAGAAAAACATTACAAATCACTCAGTGCTCTTTATGGCTGTAACAAACTGATTTATTTGATCTTTGCCATGATGACAGTAAATAATATTTGACTAGATATTTTTCAAGACACTTCTATACAGTTTAAAGTGATATTTAAAGGCTTAACTAGGTTAATTAGGTTAACTAGGCAGATTAGGGTAATTAGGAAAGTTATTGTATTCCAATGGTTTGTTCTGTAGATTGGCGAAAATATATAGCTTAAACAGGCTAATAATATTGACATTAGAACGCTTTAAAAAATGCTTTTATTCTAGCTGAAATAAAACAAACAAGACTTTCTCCAGAAGAAAAAAATATTATCAGACATACTGTGAAAATTTCCTTGCTCTGGTAAACATAATTTGAGAAATATTTAAACAGGAAAAAATAAAAAAATAAATCCGAAGGGGGGCTAATAATTTTGATTTTGACTGTATGTGATCATTAATTTAGCACCATGTAAATATCTGAAATCAGTTGCGAGTTCAATTCAAATTGTTAGTCTCACATCAGTCAACTATGACAGTCAGAGTGTTTGGCTACTCTAGAGCTTATGCAAGCCTTGTATTATGTTCTTGTATTATGCTTTTGTTCGAATTCCAGCAAACAATGCATGCATTGAGAAACATTTACATTATTGATGTGAGAAAATACATGAAATTACTTACAATTAGACTTAACACGGAATCTGCGCATGCAGATTTTTAGCCCTTCATTGAGTCGATGTATTTACTTGTGTAAATGTGTGTAAATTTATATTTATTCAGTTATTATCAGTAAATTCATTTCACTAATATTATTGTGATATGATAATAGTAATATTAAAATGTTTATATGATTTATTTACAATACAGATTGTAGTCTTTTTTCTGTCTTTTAATAGATGTATTATATGACAGACTTGCTTTGTTTCCCAAATAAGTGAATCTAATTGGATTTGCATCGTAAACACTGAATAAAAGTTAAAAATGTATTATCTTTTATTTAATAAACTAAGTTTTTAGTTATGATGCTCTTAAAATCATTTCGCATAAATGCACAATTTTTTTTTTTCAAAATTTTTAGCAGAAATAGCTAAAATTTTTCACAGATTCAGTCTGGCCCTATTTACAATGCATACATGCAAATGAAAACATTATTAGTGACCAATTAAAATTAAATACTTTATTATTGTGCCGCTGCCCTAAACCAAAAAAATTGTTTGTGGGTCAAATTGACCAGTGAACTTTAACAACCTCGTAACAATTGGTACAATGATTTCCCAACAAATCAGAATGCCAATGATGAAGCCTGGTAGCTTATTTCCACCAACTCAAAAATCTAAACCAGTCTGGAAAATAATAGAAGGGTTAACAGATTGTATTGCTCTCAGTCACCAACACCTACATAGTATTGGTTGTTAGCGTCAGTTTCTACTCGACTGCTAGGATAAACATCTCAGGCGGTAGCTGCCAATCAGGGCTGTACACAGTGAGGCATCTTGATTCAGGAACAGACATAAGCACATCCAGTTCAAATCAACAAAAGTGCCATTAGCTCAGCTGAAGAGAGGGAAGCCGCCTGATGAAGAGCGCAGAAAGGGCCACGCATCTCGCATAGTAAACGTGGACCGATGAGAACGGCGTCCTCTTCGTATTCAGTCATAGCTGTTAGGTTATATCTGTATTATTTAGAACGCAGGAACAGCGAGTACCACCTAGTTTTGCGTTCTCTTCACACCCCTCCTGACAGCACGCCAGCGCGATTCACTCAAATGAATAATGTAACTTTGTGCCTGGAACAAAGTGAGGAGCTTACAGCGGCGTAGCGCCTGCCACGGCTGCTGATTCGGGCAGAGGAAGATAATGCAAAAGACAGCGAGCGCGGGAGCAAGGAAGAACGCTAAGCTGCTTCATCAAATCTCCCAAATGAGACGAAACACACAAAAGCTGCTGAAAGGGTGTGCGAGTCAATCTACACAAAAGAAAAACATCAGGCTCGCGGCTCCGTCTGTATGCACAAGCCAGTGGAGGAGACAAAAAGTCCCCCCCATTTCCAGCCCAACTAGACAAAATGGCTCTTTATCGAAACCAAACGATATAAATGGAATCATTATGCGCAGTGGTTGCACGCACACGCTAATGAAAAAGACAACAAACAGATCAATAGGGCGTACCTCATTGCGCAAAGAGCAAGAGGCATTGTGGGAACGAGAAGACGGATTATAACACAGATATTTTCCCATTGTCTGTGCTTCGAGCCGTCGAGAGAAAGGCACATTAATGAAGACAAATGAACGATTGTTTGTCTCCCGCAACCTCGAATTAAACGGGTCTGGGGAAGCTCGGCAGCCGTCTCACATTCCGCGGATGAAGTGAAAGGGCTATTCTCGCCGCAATCAGTGTTCATCTGAGCTCCCTCCACCCGCCTGATGGGCCGGCCAAAGATAGACAGGATTTCAGGGGGAGGAGGTGTAATTGATTAACTCATGGAAAGCTGATTAAGATTAACTATCAGTGTGAAACCCAGAAAGCTTTTCTAGCTGGGCGAAAACTTCATGCTGAACTTCATTCCTGCCCAATGACATTCTGCCAATCCTGCAGCGGCTTGGAGAAATAGGGGCGGATTTTTCTTTTTTTATTAGGCGCATTTATTTGATCAAAAAACCACAGTAAAAACAGTACTATCGTTAATTTACACTTTAATAGTTAAGGTTGATGGTTCTTTAACCCTTTTTTTGTCAGGAATAAGAACTTTTTTTAGGTATCTAGAGATTTTTGTTTGTAACATAAAGAAACTTTTGTGCAATGGAAATGTTTTATTAATGTTAAAAGTCCTTCATGAAAACATCAATGGCAAAAATAATCTCTGTTTTTAAGTCTACAATAACTTGCAGTCTATTTAATATACAGTAAGTGATTCTTATCCACAAAACTAGAATAGGATAGTATTTGGCCAAGATACTTCAATTAAAAAATCTGAAATCTAAGAGTAAAAAAAAAAAAAAAAGATTTTTTTTGAGTTTTTTATGAACCATTTTAAGGTTTAATTAAATTACCTGAAAAGATGGCTAAAAAAGTTCTTAATGCAAATTACTAATCAAAAATTAAGTTTAATATATTTATGGAATGAAATTTACACAATGTCTTTATGGAAAATGATCTCAGCTTAATATTTGAATCATTTTAGTATAAAAAAAATCTATTTTTGTTAATGTCAATGTATTTTTACAAATATACCCATGCAACATCAGACTAGATAAATTTTGTAGTTCAGGGTCACATTTGTTAACTTGAATTTTCAGTATTCCAGTGTTCAGTATTGTACGATCCTTCAGAAATTCTAATATGCTGATTTTTATTAGTGGGGCATTACGGTGACACAGTAGGTAGCACGATCGCCTCACAGCAAAAAGGTAGCTGTTTCCAGCCCCGGCTGGGCCAGTTGGCATTTCTGTGTAGAGTTTGCATGTTTTCCCCATGTTTGCATGACTTTCCTCTGGGTGCTCCGGTTTCCCAAACAGTGCAAAGACATGGATAAATTGAATAAGCTAAATTGGCCAGGGTGTATAAGTGTAAATGCAAGAGTGAATGGGTGTTTCCCAGTACTGGGTTGTAGCTGGAAGGGCGATTTTCATACAACTTTAAATAAATGTTCTAACAGGTGTTATTTTTTTTAAATAAGCAATATCATAGAAGAAAACTTTTGCCTTTCTAAAGAAAGTTTTGGTAAACAGTTCACAAAGGTAAATATGACAGAAAAAGTGTTTCTAATTTCAGTACGACTTGTTTTTTAATCCATAATGTATTTATATTCATTTCTATTTTGATCTATTTGAAAAGAAGTATATTCTGTTTCACTGCACACACTGATACATGTTGAAAAACATCTTAATTAGTGTTGCTCGTCAACATTCATCATATTTAAAAGATCATTACATATTTTAAAGGGAAAATACTAAGACATGTATGTTTGCTGTTAAAAAGCACAATGTACAGTTGAAGACCCCTTTGAATTTGATTTATTTTTAAAAAATATTTCCTAAATGATGTTTAACAGAGCAAGGAAATTTTCACAGTAGACCTGATAATATTTTTTCTTCCGGCTATTTTATTTTTATTTTCAACAATTTTAAGGTCAGAATTATTAGCCCCTTTAGGCTATATTTTTTTGATAGTCTACAGAACAAACTATCACTATACAATAACTTGCCTAATTACCTTAACCTGCCTAGTTATTCTAATTAACCTAGTTAAGCCTTTAAATTTCATTTTAAGCTGTATAGAAGTTTCTTGAAAAATATCTAGTCCAATATTATGTACTGTCATCATGGCAAAGATAAAACAAATCAGTTATTAAAAATGAGTTATTAAAACTATTATGATTAGAAATGTGTATAAAAAATTATCACCGATAAACAGAAAAAATAAATAAAAAAATAAATGGGGCTAATAATTCTGACCTCAACCGTAAGCCATATATGTCTTTCAGAAAACAATTGCTTAATAAAAGTATTAATTCATTTTTAAATAAGACCAGCAGCTTATTTTACAGCACTAAATGATAGACTACATGTGTTGTACAGACAAAAATAGTGTCCAACCAAAATACCACAGCTGCCACATAAAATTTGAATTAATGCAATGTTATAATCATAATCAAATCCTAATTGTACTATATTTTTTAGCACATTTTGCACATTAATATGATGCATTACAGAGTGAAACAAGATGTTAACCAGAAAACAAGGGTCAGCAGGGTCTGACATTACACACCAAAACAGACTGATGTGTTTGAGGAAGAAAGCTAATTAGTTCTTGAATTTCAATAAAAATAGTAAAATGCACAGGTGAATCATTTTCAACACCATGAGTATGTGTTTAAATAAACAGCACCAGTTGTGATATCATGTTGGCTTTAATATTGCTAGTTGGCACAAGTTTATTGCAGTGATGACTGCAATAGCAACTACGTTTTTTTGGTTGGAAACTACGGTTACCATGGTGAATTTTCATTAAGCATAGCATGTCTCATTATAGCGGTGATGCAGTCTCTGTTAAAGCTGCTCTCGAATCACATCTATCATTTCTGATAGCTGAACTGTGCGTAAGTGTGTTTGCATCCACAAAATATTCCAAACTATTTAAAACAGCCTGTTTCCAGACAACAATTTGCAGAAGCGAGCAGCACTGCGGACTCTGAGGGTGGCTTCAACAGCCGAAGAAGCTTGAATTGATTCTTCTTTCCCATCCTAGCCACTCGCTGTGAGTTTATTTCAAACTACGAAGACGATATGTGATCTGCGGCACCAAATAAATTAAATACTTGACCTCCATTTGAAGCTGCTCTGGAAGGTCTGACAACATTCAGAGGCCGGCGGCGATCTGAGAAGCGAATGTTTAAAGCACATGCCAACAGCACTTCGTCTAAAGAACATTTCCATTTCCTATTACCTGGCCATATTCACATGAGGGAGACGGCGGGCTGTTCATTTAGTGTTTTTCTACCTTCTTGCTTTGGGTTTTTTTCTTTTCTGCCTTCAATTGGCCCTATTCTCACCAATGAGGCTGCCAACTCTAGTTTCGTCAACTTTTGTGCAATCGGGCCCCCTTCTAGTATGGTGGCATGCTCCGTTTTCATCTTTCACACATTAAATTGGGAATTAAACGTCTGTGGGTTTTATCTTTCAATCTCTCCGGCCTGCCCTCTTACTTTGACACGTTCTTTAATGGTTTGCCCGTGGAATCGCCACCCACCGGGCTCCTTAACGCACGTGTCCAGCCGCTTGATGTATGAAGACTCGCACAAATTGGCAATCAGGTGAGGTTGGCTTGGATAGAGGCTCTGCTCGCTGGCATCCTGACTCCAATTCCCTTTTCTGGCTCCAGCGTCTGTTTTCACCAGGGCCCTGACAGGTGCTCCTGACAAAATCCATTACCTTTGCAATTACACAATCTCACTTTCCCCGCTCACCCTTCTCTACCAGACTGCCATCGTCTCTCTCTCTTTCTCTCTCCTGTCCGTTCGGACGATTGGCTAATTAGGGGAACTTAAGAGGAGGAAACCCACTTTAATTTTCATTACGCTGAGGAGACATCCTGACTGTCACCGCCGAGAGGGACCGCTGCCATCAACGGGGAAAAAGCGACGTCTGTGACCTCTCTCTTTGACTCTCATTTAGTCTCTCCCTTTCTCTGTCTGATGTGGAGAGCTGTGAAAGTTTTCATGGTGTGGTTGAGAAATGAAGCATGAGACGCTTCGTTTCGGCCCGATGGCGATCTCATCTTCAATAAAGAAAGAAGCCCATAAAGGAATAGATGGCCTGATATGAAAACTTTGTCATCATTTATTCACCCTCATGTCATTCCAGTCGTCTATTATTACTTTTTATTCTGCAAAACAGAAAAGGAGATGCTAGAATTGTTTGAGGTTCCAATTTTCATACAACTATCTTCAAAAGAAATGTTCCAGAAGGTCATTTTTTAATTAGCAATACCATAGAAGAAACTTTTGGCGTTCTAAAGATTGTTTTGGGAAGCAGATCCTAATTTTTTTTTTCTTTCTCTTGGTGTGAAAAATACATTAAAGTTAAAATTCGATAGAAAAAAATTTTTCTAATTTTAGTACGACTTATTTTTAAGTGCGTAATATAATTAAATTTGTTTGCATTTTGATTTATTTATCTAGTCATAAGTGTCAATTTTTGAAATTTAAGATTTATACATCATGAATAAATTTCCTTTCCATTGGTGTATGGTTTTTAGGATAGGATAGTATTTGGTCGAGATACTTCTATTTAAAAAATCTGAAATCCAAAATATATATAAACATACTGAGAAAACTGTCTTAAAAGATGTCCAAATTGCACAATGTTTTTCTTTCTTTCTAAAAAAACCCCCAAAAAAAAAACAAACCAAAAAAAAAACAATGTTTTTCTTTCTAAAAAAAAAACAAAAAAAATTTTTTTCTTTCTAAAAAAAATAAATAAATAAATAAATAAAAAATAAATAAACTTTTGGCATCCTAAAGAATGTTTTGGTAAGCAGTTCCTAACAATTTATTTCTCCTGGTGTGAACAAAAAATAAAAAAGAAAATTTAAATACAACAGAAAAAGTGTTTCTAATTTTTGTAGAACTTGTTTTCAGTGCATAATATAATTATATTTGTTTACATTTTAATTTATTTGAACATAAATATATTCTGTTTCACTGCAGATTTTTCTCCAGGTCACCACAGGTACATTTATTTGATCAAAAACACAGTAAAAACAGTTTTATCGTTAATTTACACTCTTAATAATTAAGGTTTAGGTTGCTCAAAGACTATTTAAGACAATGGTTGTTTAATTTTTTGTTGTTGTCAGGAATAAAAACATTTTTAGTAATCTAAAGAATCAATAATTAAACATAAAGAAACATTTGTGTAACAGAAATGTTCTATGGATGTTAAAGGTCCTTCATGAAAACATAAATGGCAAAAATAATCTGTTTTTAAGTGTACAATAACTTGCAGTCTATTTAATATACAATATTTGATTCTGGACCACAAAACTATCCATAAGTGTCAATTTTTGGAAATCAAGATTTATACATAATGAATAAATCTGAAAAAAAAAAAAAGCTTTCCATTGGTGTAGGGTTTTTAGGATAGTATTTGGCTGAGATGCTTCTTTCTCTTGATGTGAAAAATACATATTTTTTTAAAATATGACAGAAAAAGTATTTTTAATTTTAGTACAAATTGTTATTCAGTGCATAATATAATTATATTTGTTTATATTTTGATTCATATGAAAATAAATCTATTCTGTTTTACTGCACACAGTGACACACACTGTTGGGGAAAGTTACTTTTGAAAGTAATGCATTACAATGAGTTGCTCCCTAAAAATGTAACTAGTTAGTTACTTTTTATAGTAAGTAATGCATTATGTTACTTTTGAGTTACTTTTGCGATCTCTTTATATTATGTGTCTAAAGCTTGATCTCTTTCAGAACTTTAAAAAGTATATATATATTTTAATAGAGAAGCTCTGCAATTAACAACCCACTGTATAAACTACACCTTAATTATCTTTTAAAAAACACATAAAAAAATAATAGGATATTGTTATCTGAGAACTTCCTGACCCCAGAACTCTACATGCCATATATACAGATTATTAAAAGTTGAAAGCATCGTGTTTGCTACTTTAATATTTGTAAAATCACTGTCCAATGAGTCAATCCCTTTTTCCTTTTCTTCGATGCGAACACATTCTCTCAATGACTATGTGATTCATTGTGACTAATATTAATTCAGCAATTTATTTCTAAAAGCTAATTAAACTAAAAAGTAACCCACATTACATTTTTTAAAAAGTTAAACTTTTTAACAAACTTAAACTTACACATTATTACTTATTAGTTATTATTACTAATGCGTTACTGTACTCGTTACTAAAAAAATAATATTATTATTGCGTTACTTGTAATGCATGACCCCTAACACTGGTGACACATACATTTGCAAGTGAATAAAATACACTGATAACTTTTTTTTTAATCTCACAAGTAGTGTCGCTTCTCAACATTCATTATATTTAAACGATCTTTAGATATTTTAAAAGGTAGAGACTAAGATAAGTAGGTTTGCAGTTAAAAATCATAATGTAAGCCATATATACATTTCAGAATACAATTCTTAAGTCATAATTGAGGTTTGAGTAAGGAACATTGACTTCAAATCTCAGTTGCACTTGTTTAATTAAAAAGTGGTGCCTTTGGATACAGCCTTTCTAAGATGTTAATTAAAAACATGCCAATTTAATTTGGAGGGGAACATCTTTAAATAAATCATTATCTGTATAATGATAATATTATAATTTTTGGATGTTTGCTAGTAAAAAATCATTAACCATCACCCAATTTGATTGCATGGGAAACAAGAAGTTTGAAAAAAATCTCCATTTGTGCTCTACAGAGTAATTTTTATTCAATTTTCATGACAAAATTCTCACTTTGCATGTCTATTCCTTTAATCTCTACCAACATCGTGCTTGTTCTTTCTTCTTTTTTTCTACAAAAACGTCGAGGTCGTAATTAAATTTCGCCCGCTGACAGGAGTTAATAAAAAGCCAGTTCAAAACCGGACGAAATCTGCAGGAGCGAACCTTTCTCACGACATGCGATTTAAGAGAGATGCTATCAGAGGCGGTGAGAGACACGCGGCCAATTAGCATGACTGCAGATAATAATTTGAGGTCATTTGGATCTCTTGCTCATTAAACCAGGTCCACCCACAGACAGAGCAGATCCGTGGCAGCGATAAACAGACACTCACCTCCGCGAAATCGATTCGGCCTGCACTCGTTCGAGATGTTCGCCTAATAGATGTGAAATTCGACTCACCGGCTTTTTAAGCATGACTCCGGGGGTCAAAAGAAATTTCTAAAAGAAAGTAAAACGCAATCAGAATTAAAGCCATTTCTGACATAAATACAGCCTCCGAGTTCTTAACTAGTGAATACAGGAAAAAAGCTGATTAAAGATTCCCCCCCGTAATAAAAACAAAGCTAAGCTAAAATTGTTTTCATAAGCCTTTGCTTTAAGGCGATTAGCCAAAGTTTTAGTCTCCGACTTTTTTTTTTCCGCCTTTTGTTTCGGTGACATCAGATTTAGGGCATCCGTCATCCTGGACTGCTTCCTGTTGAGAAAGATTAATTGCGTCGCCCCATCCGCGCGTGCATGAACTGCATAATCACCTCCGCTAATGAGGCCTGCCATTTACCACCACAATTACTGCTATTTTCAAACCCATTCAAACCTCACACCCAAAGGCCAAAGTTTTGGTCAGACCAGTTGCCATGGTGAGTTTTTTTTAATTCCACTTTAATTGAATATATTAATGCAGATCTGATGGTTATTCACACAGGCTTGGGGGTACACGCGCATAAATGTACTAAAAATAGTGACAATTATGGATCTGCGCTCGGCAGAGGGGGACGGCCAGAGAAAATGGCTCCTGCTGAAGTTATGGGCCGACATTTGTGTTGCACGGCCAAGTAAATCATAGTAAATTACTCCTATTCGAACGCATTAATCTTTGAGAGGAAAAAGAGCGCCGGAAATGTATCTGGAAATAAACTTCCTATTTATCACCCTACAGCAAAGCTTGTGCCTTGAGGGAGGACAGTCCATGTGAACAACCTGAAACAACCTGAGACGGCCAAATCGTTTTTTTTTTTTTTCTTATTGGAAAACGTTTCACGGCCACAACTATCACGGCTGTGCCAGCCAGTTCTGGTGTGGTATGATTGGTGAGGTCCAATTCACAGCGTGAATAAGCCTCTCTCTGGCTGATTACATGCTTTGATGTAGTGTCGTGAACACTTTCCAGGCTCACTTCTCCCTAGGACACACAAACGACACCCAGACGTTTCATTCAAATTCATGACGCGTCTCCTCCAAGTTCCGCACAATAATTGAGGGGAAGTCAGGTGAAACTTGCCCGGGGCCAGATTTGAAATGTTATTGAGAAATGACAGATGGTAGCCATCCTTTACCGAGGCGGCATTTGCGAATGGACCGCTTGGATCTCTCCGGGGGTCCTAAAATTACCTTGAAGGCAGTAAATAGGCAAACTGGTAAAGATAAAGGCACCATATCTAGGTGCTCTAGACCCCTGTTTGCCCAAATAATCAATTTTCCACAGTAAACTATAATTAGAGTTAGTCATTGCTTCTAAAGCCGCTATAATAAACACAAAATTGCATTCAACAAAAATATATCCATTACAATACTGCACATCTAAAGACTTTTTCCTGAATATTGGAATGAGCAGACTAAAAGTGTCTCGCTGCTTCCAGACGTATTTGCATTGAATAAGTAAATATTGTTAAATGGTAATCAAGAGTCAACATTGAGCACATGTTGAGGAGGATGCTTGCAATAGAATATGCATTCATTTGAGTCTTAATCATGAAGCTTTGATACCTAAAATTATTTAGCAGCACCAAAATGAACTCATCCACTTACTCGGATGCATTTGTTTTCACTTGAAAAAAATGCATAAGATAACAATATTTGATTATGTTCAATTCAAGAATTAAATTGTATAAACAATCAGCTGACTTTGACTGAACAAACACTGCTTTTTTGAGTGATCTTTAGTTGATGTATGATCTCATATTAACTATATTGATCATTTTTATATACGTTTATCTATATTTTTGAGCACAACTTTATATTAAGTGGCCTTAACTACTTTGTACTTGCATTAAAATATAAATACGATGTACTTACGGTGTTCATAATGTATTGCAGAACACTTCCGGTGCTCTTGAGGAGGGTACAGGTTGGATTAGGGACAGGTTTTGCGGTATGGGTAGGTTTAAGGTTGGGTTAAGGTTTAAGGGATGCTCAACAGATATTTAATTAAGCATAAGTACAATGTAGAAACATGTATTTACACAATAACTACATTGTAACAAATTAGTAATTTCAGTGTAAGTACATATTAGCTAAGGCCACTTAATATATAGTTTTTTTTTTTTTAATAAATGCCACTTGATATATGTTTTCTAATGGCATTCAGACACTTTAAAAGGGTTGAAATATGTTTTGGGACTGCTAAATGTGAAAGTACATTTTTAAAGTGCACCAGTACTTCCCTGCACCTCGGATTGAAAGTGTAACAAAAACAAACCGATCGTCTTATAGGTAAGTACATTAAAATCATGAACAGGGTCCTGATATGGCCTCTATTGCTCAGCCCTGAGATCTGAGCCAATACTGAGGTCACGTCCTGCATCTTTTCCCCTTTGTAAGCTACTAAAACCGTGTGATTCTTCCCAGTCCAGGCATCGTCTCAAACCTCAGTCTCATAGTCCTGCTGTGGTCGTTCCTCTTCCTCCTTTTTCTTCTTTTTCCTTCCACAGAGGCCATGAAGGCCACAGAAGCAGGCAAAGGTGAACTGAGGCATAGTCTAGCTATCTCTGGATCTCCACCGATTTATGAAACCTGTAGAGATAGGAAGAGAGAAAAGAAATGTAGATACCAGTGAAAATGAGGAATCTTTGATACTCGCAAATCTCAGTGCTATCCAAGCGAACGTCTCTTCTCAGAAAAGAGATTAAGTGCTGGGGTTTTTATCTTGATGAAGGAATATTTCACTTTTGGGAGAGAATAAATTGCACCTGCGGATAGGGTTGTTCATTTGCATACATTATTTATTTGTTTTTGAACCACTTACTCTAAATGAATTACACTAAATAAATAATTATGGAAATCGGGTAACAGCACAAACTCATCCAAAAATTAGTGTTGAACTCAATTTCATCTACTTAAAATGATAAAAGTACTCTCAGTTGTAACCTGGACCTGGAAAAATGATAGGTAATGTTTTTATTTTTAAAGTATTTATTACTATGAAAAAAATGTAATTTAATGCTAATATGAAAACATTTAATAGGGATGTTTAAATATCAATATATTACACAGATATACAAACATTTAAATACACACTGAAACAAATCAGAATGAAACATTTATAGTAGTTCTAGTAATTTAGGATGGGCAAGAAAATTTGTGAACTTATAAATTGAATATGTTTGTTTTAAGGATGCAAAAACGTTTTGGCTACTGAAATTACTTTTGGGATCAAAAGGACTAACAAGTTATTATTTAATTTTATTATGACATTTATTATAAAATTCAAGTTATTATAAAATTCACACACACACTTTCTTCCGTGACTCCCCAACCCTCTTAATTCCATTCGCGACATCTCCATTTCATCAGCGACCCCCCCCTCCCACTTTCACCCGCGACACCTTTACCTCCTCGGGTAACATAGCGAATTTGTTATCCCTATCTACTCCAGGACCTCGCAATTTACAAATTAAGCACTGAGTACTGTTAGAGTGTTTTCTGCAACAAAAAAATAAACAATACCATTCAACCCTTGCTTATTTCTTGATTTAAATTTACATTTTTTTTGGCAAAGGGAATCTCAAATTTTCCTTCTTGGCTAAAAAAACTTTTTATTTTATTTCTTTTTAGAATTTATTTCTTCACCAATAAAATAAAAGTGGCTTTGGAAACAACAATCTGCCACATATATGCAAAATGTTTAATTTTTGGCAAAATGCATCCAGTCTGAAAGTCTAAAACTTTTAACTTCTTGTATGACTAATGACATTTAAAGTAGGTTTGGAAGCTATTTCAAAAGTTTACACTTAGATATTGCTTGATAATAATATCAGGTTTGGCATGCTGTCCCGGGAGAGAACCCTAAGCTTGGAGATAATTGAGCAATGAGCATGTAAGGGGGTAAGAAATCACTTTGGAATGATCCGATTGACTTACTAATGATTACAGATGCGAGACCAGCCGCGATCAATCATATCACATGCTCCTCTCGAAATTAGTTTGTAAAACTTCACTGTACAAAAAAATTAAAAATAAATCATGATTTGATTCTATTTAGACTAGGCAAAACACTAAGGTGGCATCCGTAAACGCATACTTCCATACTATATAGTATGCTAAAATCAGTATGTGAGCTGAGTAGAATGTCCGAATTTATAGAACGCGAAAATCAGTATGCGAGAAGTACCCGGATGACTTACTACTTCCAGCGAAATTCTGAAGTGCGCATCCCATGCATGCTGCGCTATCCCATGATGCTTTGCAAGAGAATTCATGAATGGGAGAGAAGCGATGCAATTGACGCAAGTAGGTCACGTGACCATGACATAATGGCGGATGTAATACGTCCGAATTCCATTCATACTTTTCACATTCATACTGTATAGAACGTACTTTTCTAACGGCCGAGTATTACGTTTAAATTCAAATGCAGTACCTACTGAGCAGTAGGCGGTTTCGGACGCAGCCTAATATTTTCTCTAAAGCAAGCATTAATAAATTAAATTAACATAGAATGGTGTGTTTACACTAACCATTATTTTGGACACTGTATAAATAGCCTAAACCTTCGGCCTGTCACAATATATATTTTTGTTGTATGATATATTGCACCCAAATATATTGCGATAAACAATATTGATGTCATTTAAAACCATTTAATGCAACTCATCATTATATAATGCCAGCATGACAATATAATGTCTTCACAATACTGTACTCTCTTCCAAAGAACACGTCATATTTTATTCTTAAGAATATTTCATTTAATTATAGTCATTTTAACAATTTAGTAATCAGGCATTGGAATCAGAATGTGAAAACGCATATCCTAAATAAATAATAATAAATGTTAACAAATAAGTGCAAAGTAAAAAGCAACAGAGGCTGCGATATCTGCTATCAGATCTATTTTCAACTGTCAGGCACCCACATGAAAATATACTAAAGTAATTTCTAGTAAATACTATAGTGTTTTTTAACCACACTGACACCTTCAATAGAGATAGAGAGGTTGTGCAATCAGCTAAAATGTTGCTGGAATTGGTTTTTAAGCATGGGCGATATAAATTTTTTGCATCGCCAAAACTGATCGAGGTTATGTCCTTTTATCATTGGTTAAACTGGATTGCGAAGTGAATCGTTAAGAGTACAAGACGTGTGCTAAAATACCATGAGCAAAAGACTGTTGTGAATTTGCCACTTTATTCTCTTAAAACAAAGCTGTTGAAACGCTGGATGTCATGCGCCGAAAATGCAAGAGTCTCTCAATTATGAAGTTCAGTAATGTAATTCTGAAGGACCGTAATACAGGCGAATCGTGCGAAAGCGGCATCTCTGTGTGACTGGCGCTGCGTTATCTGCGCTGCATTGTCTCAGGCTGTAGGTTTGCTTGTGTTCTGCAGAGAGGAGATTACATGTTGAATGCATTTCGGACTCGGCTGGCTGAGTCGAGCGGCTCACGCGCTGATGAGCTTCCTGAGAGAGGACAGGGCGAAATCGCAGCTATCATATCCTGTGCAGACTGCAATTAACTCGAGTGCGGCTTTCGCTCTGGGAATTGAGACGTCTGAAATCTTGAGTCTTAAGCTGCGCGGAAGCAGGAAGGTCAAGAACCGCACACATGCATGTGAATACGTGGACATCGGTATGTTCATTTATAGACCCCCTTAAAAGTATGCAGTTGAAGTCAGAGTTATTAGCCCTCCTGTATATTTCCCTCCCCAATTTCTTTCTAACGGAAACACGATTTTTTTCAACACATTTCTAAACATAATAGTTTTAATAACTTATTTCTAATAACTGAGTCCTTATATTTTTGTTTATGACGACAGGGATAATAATATTGACCTTAAAATGGTTTTAAAAATTAAAAACTGCTTTTATTCTAGCCAAAATAAAACAAACTAGACTTTCTCCAGAAGAAAACATATTATAGGAAATACTGTGAAAAATTCCTTGCTCTGTTAAATATAATTTCGGAAATATTTGAAAAAGAAAAATTTGCTGGAGGGCTAATAAATTTGACTTCAACTGTATGTTCTGTATCATGTTTGGTAAACAAGATTTGTTTAAGCACATTTGGAAAGGTCCTAGGAAATTAGACTGAATCTGTGAGGATGTGTAGTGGGAAGTGGACAGAAAAGCAATGCAGGCTGTGCTGAATGGATTTGACTTTGCAGAAGCGTGGACAGTCCCCGTGGTCCCATTAGGGTACTTGCCACTAATGGTTAAGGGCACTCCAGTGATGAGAACTACACATGTAAGCATCTTAAAGCCACTAAACCACAAGCACCCGCTTCCTAGACGAGCACAGGCCTCCATTTGCACTCCTGAGGGTCCCTGGTTTAGTCAAACAACTCATGAATTAGTCAGACTCTATATGTAGGGTTGCCATGTCAAAATTGGCTGGTGAGGAAAATATGCATTCTACTAAATGCCCGGTTATTTTTATCTAAATTGGGTGAAACATGGACAAACCCAAACTCTGGGTTACATTTGGTCCTTTAAATTAATTTAAATAATAATAAAAAAAAAAAAACAAGTGGCTCATTTTGGCCATATTTTATTTAATATTGGGTTGAAATAATAAATTTTTGAGGTGTATTGACTAAATAAATAAATAAATAAATATCCCAAGAATTAAACCATTCTTAAAACCATTTTAGTTATTTAAATTAAAATAAAACAATTCATAGGTAATTATTGTTTAATCACAACATTTTTAATGGCCATCACAGATGTACAATAAAAAAAATGTTGGGTTATTTGGGTCAAATTTTGGGTAAACTGTGGACAAACCCAACACTATTGGCTTAAAAACATGAATAAATCTAAAAATGATAATGACAATGTTTTAACCCAATGGTTTGTCCATATTTTAAGTAATGTTCAATCACCATTGAGCTATTTATATGTAAAATTTAACACACTTATTCTTACTTGCACATATTGTACAGGTTGCAAATTGATAGTTATATTTTATTTGATTTTCATTTCAATAAAAAGTGAAGGCAGTGTTTCTCAACCACGTTCCTGGAGGAGCACCAACACTCCATGTTTTGGATGTCTACTTTGTCTGTAACACACGTTACAGGTCTTTCAGTCTCTGCTGATGAGCTGATGATCTGAATCAGGTGTGTTTGGTTAAGGAGACATGGGAAACGTGCAAAGCTGGTGGTCCTCTAAGAACATGGTTGAGAAACACTGGTTTGAGTGATAGTAGCAAGGCCATTACATATTAGGATATTAGTATATGACTTTCAAAAAAGGTAAAAATTACTTTTAAATTGTAGTATATCATTTCAAGAACCCAAAAAGTTGTGGTCTCTTTATAAATATGGGCCTTATTCAATCAGTAAATGTTCTTAAAAATAGATCTATGAAGTTACACGGACTACTTCTGTATCCATTATGACCTCGTATTCTAAATAGCAGACATCTTATGAAATAAAAATGGAAATTTTATTTGATTTCTATCCAAAAAAGAAGAAAAACTGATTTGAGAAGCTCACAGATACTTTGAGCCAAGACTGAGCGTTCCTCGTGGAGTTCAGTTCAAGGCTAAAGTCCAAGTAAATGTGGCACGTCTGTGATTATTTTCAAATCGAGGTTAGTTCAGCAGGGCTTCTGGGAGAGCGTCTATGCGCACGGCACTTGAATGGCACTCTTAACAGTCTGTGAATTGAGTGGAAACGCGCCGACTGCTGAGTTCGCAGTCAAGGAGTGTTATTATTGCTATTAGTTTGTGTCAGGTGCAGTTCTATAGTTATAACAATGCAGGATGAAGATGCAACGACTGACAAACTTACAGTTAAAGGCAAAATTATTAGCCCTCTTGTACATTTTTTAAATTCTTTTTTTCAAATATTTCCCAAGTAATGTTTACCAAAGCAAGAAAATTTTGACAGTGTAATACTTTTTCTTCTGGAGAAAGTCTTACTTCTTTTAGTTTGGCTGAAATAAAAGCTTTTTTAACATAAAAAATATATACATATACACTCACTGGCCACTGTCCAACTGCTTGTTAATGCAAATTTTTAATCAGCCAATCATATGGCAGCAACCTTAATGCATTTAGGCATGTAGACATGATCAAGACGATCTTCTGCAGTTCAAACTGAGCCTCAGAAGGGGAAAGAAAAGGGATTTAAGTGACTTTGAACGTGGCATGGTTGTTGGTGCCAGACGGGCTGGTCTGAGTATTTCAGAAACTGAGTTTTTCACGCACAACCATCTCTAGGTTTTACAGAGAATGGTTCGAAAAAGAGAAAATATCAAATGAGCAGCAGTTCTGTGGGTGCAAATGCCTTGTTGATGCCAGAGGTAAATGGAGAATGGCCAGACTGGTTTGAGATGATAGAAAGGCAACAGTAACTCAAATAACCGCTCATTACAACCGAGGTCTGCAGAAGAGCATCTCTGAACACACAACACATCCAACCTTGAGGCAAATGGGCTAGAGCAGCAGAAGACTACACTGGGTGCCACTCCTGTCAGCTAAGAACAGGAAACTGAGGCAACAATTCACAAAGGCTCACCAAAATTGGACAATAGAAGATTAGAAAAACGTTGCCTGGTCTGATGAGTCTCGATTTCTGCTGCGATATTTGGATGGTCGGGTCAGAATTTGGCATCAACAACATGAAAGCATGGATCCATCCTGCCTTGTAGCAACGGTTCAGGCTGCTGGTGTTGGTGTAATGGTGTGGGGATATTTTCTTGGCACACTTTGGGCCCAATAGTACCAACTGAGCATCGTGTCAATGCCACAGCCTACTTGAGTATTGTTGCTGACCATGTCCATTCCTTAATGACCACAGTGAACCCATCTTCTCATGGCTACTTTCAGCAGGATAACACACCGTGTCATAAAGCATAAATCATCTCAGACTGGTTTCTTGGTCATGACAATGAGTTCACTGTACTCAAATGGCTTCCACGGTCACTAGATCCAATTCAATAGAGTATCTTTGGGATGTGGTGGAATGGGAGGTTCACATCATGGATGTGCAGCCGACAAAGCAAACTCTTGCAAAATAACTAGTAAAATACTAGTGACTGTCACCACGGACAAACCCACGTATACAGCTGCACCATACTTGTCATCCGACAGCTGAATATTCACATGTGAGTTCTGGCGGAGTGGTGCACTTGTGATTGCCGGCACACATAAATAACCCTACCAATTCCAGCACCGCTGGATTTTTATTTGTCCAGATCACTTCTGCTTTCAGATATTCCCCCAGGTAGCACCTCTACCCCAGCCCTGATCACAATAACAAGCAGAGGTGATATCGCGCCTGGGAGGAAATAAAACATTAACATTTCACTCTCCCCGCGCCGCTCCCAATGAGTCTAATTAAGAGAGGGAAGCTGGTGATAAATACTGCAGGGTTCGTTAAAAACAGCCTGACTCAGCAGACGGTCCTGGCTGTTTGGCGCTGTGCTTTTGACGCTCGGGTAAAACTGCCAGCCACGGGGACAAAAACCAGCCACAGTGCAACGGGGGGCTCGCAATCCTACAGACACATTGCCCAAGGGCACAATGTGTGTGTGTGTGTGTGACAGCGAGAACGAGAGAGAAAGGCAAAGAATCATGGATTATTGTCAGTATTGTGCAGGGTTGCCACATCCTGAATGCTGTAATGTCATACTTGTCAACGAGAAGAAAAAATGTTTCTATTCATCGCCAGCTACATATCTAATTAGCCCATCACAAGCGTGACTGCACTCTGGGACTCAATGCTAAGTTCATTATGAAAATGGATTCACGATAGTTGAGGTGCTGGTTTGCGCTGGCAGAGAAGTGAAACATAACACACAATGATCCACAAAAAAAAAAACCCTCTCTGGAACAGGGAAATGCTGCGATGGTGCTACGATGCAAGAATTTTTAATGGGTACAATCATATTGGCAATGTACATTAGCTCATCTAATTAAGCAAATGCTCACATATACAGGCACGGATTATAACTGAAAATGTTTCTTGTGTGTTGTACGAGATTGGAGGACTGGAGTCTAACTAGACGATATGGTCTTGGATGGTTTCCTTCGGTATTTTCTGAGAGGACGCATTACAGTGTGTCCTAACCAGCTGTGATCACAAAAGCCAATACGTGATAAGACATTTTGTTTGTGGATCGGTTTCAGATTCTAGTCTCGCTGGTCCAGATCCTCTATTAAATATCAGGTCTTTGGGTCAAAGACGAATAGTGTTTCCCAGCAATAAATGTGCAATACAGCTTTAAATTCTTACCCACAGATTTTATCAGGCATATTCACAAGAATCATTTGATGAATTATTAAAAGACTCTAAGGATCACAGTGCAGACTCAAAATACTAATTATGTAGGGTTTTTTTTAAAGTCTTTGCCACTATCGGAGTTTAATTTTGAACATTTAAACAAGCCAGAATTCAGTGTTTTCTTGACACACTTTAATTTTTCTTGTTAAAAAGTCTTTTTTTGTGCTGTATAAATGTTAATTTTCCTGTCAGCTACCTCAATTTAGATTCATGAACTGAAATTCGTTTAAAAAAGCGAACAGATGGTGCAGTTTCAGCTTTGAAATGCCATTCTTCTGAAACATCAGCATGAAATGCCACTGCAAGCTGTAATCTGACGAGCGAAATAGGATTTTCAATGAGAAACAGTGAAGAGAGAGACTTTATCGATTTTATCAGCTGAAGTGAAAGGATGATGAAAAATGGAGATGGTTGGTGGGGAGTGAAAACTAGAGCTGAAAAGTCATTTAACAAGTGATGTGTCTTAAAGGTGCTTCGTGTAAGTTTGTAATGTCTTCTAAAGCATCAAAATTCCATGGTGTGTTTATATAATATGATATACAGATATCTTTTTATGTGTTGATCTAAAAACAATCCATGCTATAGTTTAGTTCATGAATGTCTTTAGCCACCTATGACCAGTTTACCCAATTATATTTCAGTGCCGTGGGTTGCCTTTGTAGAGAACACAATGTATTTTATTTCAGTCATGAAGACTGCCTCAATGTGTGCAGGCTCAGCCAAAAATGTGATCTCTGGAGGATATTAGAAGCCTTCGAAATGAGGCGCAGATTCAGAATTTAAAAATCAGGATGACATGTTTTTTAATTAGCAAATAATAATAAAATTAGAAATGGAAGCATAAGCCAAGCAGTTTACAGTGTAAAGCCGCCTGTCTACTGCACACAACATTGGAACACGACTGTCGGTATATGCCCCATTGTGGCAGGCGCACAGAATTTTCAGTTTTGTCATGTACCATGGAAGAGAAGCTGATTCTTGCAGTGTCCGAAATAAAGGATTGCAAAAGCAAGAGCCTTTATTCTCTGTTCACCATGGTTGAGTGAATGAGTGAATTCTATAAAGATTTTTGGAGGGAATGTGGAGACAACAAAAAAATATTTGTATTACTCATTTATAGGCTGCACAGTGGCGCAGTGGGTAGCACGTTTGCCTCAGCAAGAAGGTCGGTGGTTTGATCCTTGGCTGGGTCAATTGGCATGTGGAGTTTGCATGTCCTCCTCATGTTTGTGTAGATTTCCCCCACAAATCCAAAAACGTGGTGAATTGGGCAGGCTATATTGTCCATAGGGTATGTGTGTGAATGAGTGTTTCTCAGCGATGTGTTGCAGCTGGAAGGGCATCCGCAGCATAAAACATGTGCTGGATAAGTTGGTATGTCATTCCACTGTGGCAACCTCAGATTAATAAAGTGACTAAGCCGAAAAGGAAAAAAAAATGAATAAATGAATTACACATTTATAAATAGAAATGTTTTTTTAATATAGACTTTTTTCTGATAAAAAAAAAAGAAAAAAATTGTATTTCTCATCTCGCGCGCCTGCTTGGACAACACTGGAATACATCACATCCGGTTGGCTGGTCACATACGGTCTAGTCGCATTAGTTAACGTATCCGCAACTCAATTTGGATACAAATTTTCCACATACAGAGATTATCGGAACTTGAGATTATCTGACTACTCTCCATCGGAAATGAACGACTACCGATCTGACGCTTGTCGTGTGCAGTGGTAAGGCAGCTTAAGGTGTGATCATCACGCATACTTGCTCCTGTTGATGTTGCTAATCTGGCAACCTGCGTTTGCACAGAGTCGCCATCACATAGGCAAATAATGTAAAAAAAAATAAAATAAATAAAAAAAATAAAACAAGGGTGTATTTATATATATATATATATATATATATATATATATATATATATATATATATATATATATATATATATATATATATAAATTATTTTTAAGGGTTTTTCTATTTGGAAAGGACAGTAGAGGTTGCAGACAGGAAAGTATTGGGAGCAGAGAGAGGGGAAGGGTCATCAAAGGACCTCGAGCTGGGAATCGAACTCGGGTCATTGTGAGCACCATGGTGCTTAATGTCGGCAAACTTAACCACTAGGCTATTGGCACCAACGTTTCCAATATTTTGAATTTGGATAGCATTAATTAGTTTGATCACTAGGTGTCAATCCCACATGCTGCACCTTTAAAGATGCATTTGAATTTCACTTAAAAACAGGGGTATACTGTATGCACAGTTAGTGTTTTTCATAGTGTTTCTATATCGTATCTCAGTCAGGCAGTGAAAATCATAGTTTTTTTAAAGACATCAGTTCTTAATTGCAGCGATTTTTTAAGGGATGACAGTTTAACGAAAGCGCTTGGGCTGGCTGACTGAAAATTAAAAGTGTGCGCATATAGGCCATTAAGCTGGAAACTTGCTTGGTTAGGAATGAGTCTTCTAAAGCACTTTTCATAAAACCTTTCAGTAAAACTCAAGTCTTCATGTGGTCGGTCGGTTCAAAAATCTTCAGGTGATCATTGGTCCATAACCATCAGTTGCGTTTCCACTCTGTACCCAATGGCTTTGAACCCTATGTGACACGGCAGAAGAAAATCACATAGGAATAGAAAGCCATAAAACACAGCAGTGACCAAGTGAGACCGCCAAGACGCTCCAGCCATCCCATCATCCTTTCTTCCTTCTCGACCTACGCCTTTCCCCACCTCAGAAGGTCTCCAGAGAGACTCTCAATCACTCTCTGTGTGGCTCTGACAAGCCAGCTGAACGGACCAGTGCTTCCACAATCCCTCAGCATCGGTCCGTCTACCACTGAGAAGAACTCCAATGTGAGTTTAGCTAGATGCGGTGGTGTCAGATAAGACCACGGCCCGAAGCGTTGACAGCAGGACCACGATAACCGCAGCAAAACATGAAGACTGGAGCGTCTGATATCAGCTCCTTGGAGTAAGTGGCTCCCTGAATGTCAATTCTCCATAGGGAGTTTCACAGTTCCTGACAGACCAGCGAAGGAGCTATACTAACACGCTTTTTAATAAGCCTTTGCAAAATGTGAATATTCACCGTTCAACTTGGCATTGTTTTCACCCCCTTTTTAAGATATGTCACAAAGACTACTTATGAGGCAAAAAAAAATAAATCCTATGATAAATTATTAATCGGGATGACTCCACTTAGCGCGCCACTAGCAACAAGCATCAGCATTACTGCCTTGTTTGCTTCTAAAGCACAATGACCTCGTTTTAGCCTTTCAAAGACTTAAGCACCGCAGAATTAGCTTTCTATTACAGCCATTTTGAGAGTGTTGCTAGAACATTCCATGGAGAATGAATGGGGGGGGGGGGGTGGGGGGGTGCTTGGGTGGCATAGTGGGGGGTATTTTATTTTTGAGGATCTGGTTATATTGTTGAAGTGTGTTGCAAATAATATCAGCTGTTTGGAGAAGTTAAAACTAAACAAGAGTATGGGGAAAAATTAAGCAAAAAGGCAAACCTGATGCATTACTTGAAAGATGTTTGGAAAGTTTAAAATCTATTCAGATACAGTAGTTATTTTAACTAAAAACTTTGGGAAATTATGGGATTTATAGCATTTTGGGGGCAAAAAAAAATCAAAAACCATCAAAAAAAAAAAGAAGAAAAAAAAAAAATTGGGCATGTTTTTTAAAACAGCATAGTTCCAGTGTAAACTACAATTAATGTCACATGAGGATTCATCTAAAATAATTGTGTCCATAATTTCTTTTTTTATTAGATTTTATTTATGTTGTTGTGTAAACATATCCTAGATCAATGGGATAAATCCAATGCTTTTAGCCCTGTGGACTGGTCAATGCTTGACAATTTAAGGCAGCCTGGGGGGTTTATTTACTTAGACTGCTAGGCAAACATCAACCGTTTTCTCAGAGGATGTCAAGCTGACAAAACATTGCTGTGACTCTGATACAAGTTTTTTTTTAATTGAGAAAATGAAAAAGCACTGCAGTGTTTGAAAGTTCTGTCTTGGTCTAGCGCAGTGGCTCTGAGCACTAGTGGTACGTGAGCTTCCTTCTAGTGGTACGCGGAGGAATCAAATATGTCATATGTATTATGTACTATGCTACATATAGTTAAAAATTATTTATATATTAATGTGATGACATATAGCCTATATTTATGAGGTCCAAGCAACATCTCCAGGTTTTGATGAATAGGCTACTACATGGCAATACTTTACATTTAAGTACAAGAGCTTTATTTACTTGTTAAGAACAGTAGTCTACCATTTTTGATTAACTTTTAAAAGCACATTTCAATTTAAATGTCTTATTTTGTTTGTTTATATATATATATATATATATATATATATATATATATATATATATATATATATATATATATATATATAAGCACAGTACAGTGTTATTGTTCAAACTATTTATAATGTTTAAAGTGGCTGATAATAATAAATATTCTTAATAATAGGAATTAATCTGCCTGTTTTGTGAACTGTGCAGTGCTGTAGCTTCTTTACTGTGCTTACTACGCTACTGTAATTTAATTGTACTCATTATGGTGGTACTTGGAGAGACAATTTTTTTCTGAGGTGGTACTTGGTGAAAAAAGTTTGAGATCCACTGGTCTTGTGTAAAGCTGATCGGTCTGTTCTCGCGGTGCTCTTCATTCAACTGCAAGCCGTGCACCTCCATTGGAAATACCGAACTTGTGCGCATAAAAGACGTGATATGTGAATGGCCCATAAAAGGCCATCATCTTTTGCAATCTCCAGCAGTTGATCTTCTTCTAGCACAGCCATGGTGGATTCACCTGATTTGTTGACAAATGGGATTCAGATCCATTCCTTGCCAGTTCGATGGTCCTTCACTGGGTCGTTTCTCCTTCGCAAAGAAACTTTCCAAGGATGTCTATTTCTTTCTTATTTTGCTAGCTTGTGGGTTAAATTTTGGTGCTCAAGTGACCAAGAGAATTCATTTCTCAAAATAATAGATCGTTCAGACTAAATAGAACGGAAATAACTAATGATTTCTTGTGCGCCATGGTACCAGACCACAGCCTGGTGGTTGAGGACAACTGTGATAGATAGATAGATAGATAGATAGATAGATAGATAGATAGATAGATAGATAGATAGATAGATAGATAGATAGATAGATAGATAGATAGATAGATAGATAGATAGATAGATAGATAGAACAATCGTCAGGATTGTGAAACAGAAAAGATTGGTTGTTTGTTGGAGAACAGCTTAATCCTCACTTCCTATTCAGCGCAGGAGTTCCTTCTGACTTTGCGAGCTCCACTGAAAGGCAGAATGAAAAGAAGAGAGGAAAAAAAAAAACAGATTTAAGTCCTTCCCTGCCTTCAGCATCCTGGGAGAGATAGGTTTGTGCAGAAGGGGGATCCTAAGCTGATTTGTGCCATTATCAAGATCTCTGTGGCAACAGACAGTAGCCTTATTTATTTATTTCCCAGGAAGACAGAACGATAAGCCACGGTTTTTCCAGGCGTGGATGTGAGGGACCAAATCCGACAGCTAATCCTAACGGTCAACAGAGAAACAAAGTTTGACCACAAGCCTATTACCCTTGTCTTTCTCTATAATTTAAAGCCATCTATCTGATCCCAGAGCTCTCCGTCATTGGGAACGTGGGCTAAAGGGCACGCAGCAACGATGTGATATATAGTTATGGGGTCGGCCGTGATAAATTTTATTACCCCCTTTCTAGCCACTGATCAAATTCCGGCGTGAACAACATCATGTTTCGATCAGGTTATTGGTCGTTTTTGAAAAAGATCCACGGAGAGGGCAATTGATTGGTTTTGTCTCGTGTGCGTCAGTGCTTTCAAAACGCAATGAGGGGGAACGAACGAGCAAACAAAAAGAAGTCAATCTCTCTCCTTCCCCAGATCTATTTGGCCGGTGAAGAATGAAATGGACGGCGGCCAGAAAAGCACCATGAGAAAGGAGAAAGTGTCTGGTTAAGAAGTGAGGCCGAGCGCCATTGATCAGATCTGTCTCAAACCTGTCTGAAAAAATAAAGAGCGATGGGAAAAGGGGGAGATGTGACTCATACGCTAAACCAAAAAAAAGAAGGAAAGTTATAATGAAAAGCCACTGTTTGCATATGCATCGAGGCGGCAAGCTCTCTTCCTCTGAGTGTGTGTGTGTGTGTGTGTATTAAGGTTAAGACAACTCTGGAAATTCAGTCGACGAGCTTCTGAATTTCACTTCTGTACAAAATAGACACAGATAAAAGCATTTGGGAATCCACCGGCTGCTTATGTTTGCAGCACAGGGATCTTGTCTCCTGGAATAGCACAAACATCTCACCATCAAAAGCTTCGACGTGTACCTTGACTGGAGAACAAAATTAGAGTATTTTTTTTCACAAAAAAAAGATGCATTATAGTAGCTTCCAGAATAAATTAAGAATAATCCACCAAAAGGAAAAGAAGTATATATATATATATATATATATATATATATATATATATATATATATAAATACAAATAAACAAATCAGTGACTTCTCTAAAAATAATATATAAAAATATCGCGCAAACAAAATTAGAGAATATTATTCAGAAAAATAGACTAATGTGCTTCTTAAATAAATAAATAAATACAATAATTTTTAAAAATAATTAAAAGAAATAACAATTTTTTTCTTTGTATGTTGATGGAATTACTGTGTTTCTATAATAAAATAGTAAAACTATGTACATAAAATACACTATTAATATTAAATTAATGACAAGCAAAAATAGATCATTTTGTTGAAAAAAAAAACATTTTGTGGCTTGGAAAACTGATTTATATTAATTAAAAGAAATTACAAGAATACCATTTGGTGGATTGTCAAATAAATGAACAATAATGAAAGAAAATTACATTACTGATAAAAATATAGTGTTATTAAGCAAAACAAATGTAATATTTATTCACATAAATTATTCAGTCACATTAAAACACACCAAATCAGCTAAAATTAAGTTAAAAGTAAAACATATTATTTACTTTAACTAAACTAATCTAGTTCCACCAGGTTAGACATTTGGCAATCAATTGTATAAGTATATTTATCTGGCAGAAATTGTATTTTTACACCCATTTTAGATCATTCACTTTAAACTTTACATCTACGATGAAAAACCATCTTTAAAAGCTTTGAACAGTTTTTTAATTAATATCAGACATGGTGGGAAAACAAGTATATCCTATTTTATATATATATATATATATATATATATATATATATATATATATATATATATATATATATATATATATATATTCCTATATTTGGTGTCAGTGATGATGCGGAATATCTAAAAATCAATATTGTGATTAGATTTATAACCCTTTGGCACATAAATTGATTTTACTGAACTGGAAACGAAAAGATCCTCCCTGTTGCTCCACACTTGAGAAGCTAAAACTTTTCCTTAAATATAGAATGTCCATGTAATATGGAATCCATTTATTGAGTAGTTTAACAAGAGAGCAGTGATCGAACCCTAGTAGAAACACCTCAAATTCCCCCCTTACTTTTTTTTTTGTTCTTTTTCCTCTTCCCCCTCGTTTATAATATTAACATGATTTTAAAACTTTTTTTCAAAAGAAATATAAAGTTTTAAAATGTTGACGTAAAATATATAGTAAAGAGAATGTTAAAAAAAAAAGTTTCGAACAGACCTCAAATTCAGTTCCCGCTTAGCTCTCTGGGCCGCACATCCTCTCTCTTCCGCCAGCCTCCAAGAAACTAAAGCAAAATGTCTCAAAACTTGTGCATTTCAAAGACAAATGCAACACTTTTCCCTCCTGTTTCCTCCTGCTCACCGTCCACAGGTGAGTCTGGACAGCTGGTCAAACTCTCCCTCTCTTCCGTTTGAGTGAAAAATGGAAGAGCGAGACCGAAAGAGGAGGGGGTGAAAGCAAGAAAAAAGCACTGGTTGTTCAAACACACAAAGCTGGGCAGGGAAAGAGGGACAGGAGTCGGACAGAGGCAGTGTTTGTGGAGCTGGTATCTCACTGAGGCATTTGAGGCACCAGGGGGGCCAGGTATTACTATCCATCACTGCCCTCAGCCCTCTCACGCTGGGTCCTGGCCCCTGTAACAAAGCCTCCATTGAGGACACTTACAGCGCCGTTTTTTCTTCTCTTTTTTTTCTCTTCTCCAACCAAATAGCTCTTTGTAGAGGCCAAAACTAGCATTGTAAACGAGCGCTACCTGTCCATCTGGGTTAAGTCAATGAAGTGGCAGCAAATAATAAACCACAGGGTGCGATGTCCTCTTTCAGATATGACCTTAAAAACACAAAACTTAATGCTGCTTTAGCATGTCTGGACTCGACTGCTCCCTCTAGAGGAGCGCGATAGTAATTTAAAACCTGCCTTTGTTGGAGGTTTTTTTTTGTTACTCATTTAGCAAACACATTTTTACTTAGGCAGCTTATTTATACTAGAGCTATCATTCTGCTTCGGCAGCCTGCAGTTTAATGTCGACCTCTAAGGAGTAATAAAGAACCTCTTACACTCCAGTTCTTGGATTCTTTGCCTGACTCAGAACTATGTCTGGAATAATAGCTATTGTATATATATAATATTGCTGTTAGCTTTCTTAAACTATACTGTAGAGAGTAATAACATAAAACACTGTGTGTAAATGGATATGCATACATTTGGAGAATGTATATACATTACATTAAAACTTGAGTTTATCAACAACTGTATAAAATGTTGTGATTTATACAAATAATTATTAATAAATACACATTTTAAACACAATTGGAGCATGTTATTAAAGAAGTTATGTAACAATCTAGTGGATTATTCAAATGAAAAAAATAATTATGGGTTTATTATTAATAAAAATATGCTATTTAGTGGTTGATACAATATATTACTAATTAATTAACCATTGTTTAACAAAACGGGAGCACATTATCAACAAAATTAGACAGTTTAATGGCTTCTAGGATGATTTATAAATTTCAATATCTGCCTTTCTGTTGGGTTTGAGATTTCGCTCTAAGAGACTTTTTTGTAGGTATTGGCATGTTTGATGTGTATGCCAATTTTTGGACATGTGCATGAAACATAGCTCAGGGGCAAGTCCGTCAAATGTGCATAGGTGGCGCTGTTGAGGTATTTTTGTTGCACCCATTTTCGAAACATATAACAAACGTGAATTTTCACCACTTCTGGTGCATGTGCAAACTTTTGTGAGTTTGCGAGGATGCTTAGTCTCCTTAAAATGGCGATTCAGTCTAGAGAAGAATATTAATAATAATAATAATAGTAATAATCAACAAAGCAATTCCTATAGGGCCTATGCACAGTAATGCTTGGTTCCTAAAATTAGATTTTAAGATAAAAAAAATAAAGTATTTGATTTTAAATATCCAAAAGCATATGAAACCGAGACTAATAAAGACTTACTTTACCAAAAATAAACTTAGGATCTCTATGAACATTCAGAGCAAAATAATTCACCTGTAGCAAGTGCTACCTCAATATTTAGAAAATTTAAGACCTAATTTTAAAGTTTGTTTGAGTAAATGTGGCATCACCAGTAGTATTAACTATTTGATAAACATGATCTCTACAACAGCACTATTGATGATGCAATGCAGACCTACTTAAAGCACTTCAACTGCTGGGTGTTATTAGCCCAAACTGCTATAGGCCACCATAACCTTGCTGAGCAGCACTAGGATATGGCGAATTGATCTTTCACAGGATTAAGCAGAGCGGGGATATGAAAAAGGGACAGACAGCAGAGAGAGAGAGGACTCTCCATTGGGTCTTTGTGCTGCCCAGCACTACAGAGCAGCTGCCTCCAGCGTGAGCTCTTTTCAGATGCGCACAAGCCTATTGATAAAACACCATGTAATTATATACACACTTCTTATAGAACGGCTTAACCGCTACTTCTTAATAGTCACAACATAATTATACAGTCCCATTTATCAAGCTCGCTAATCATATGGAAAGATCCTGGCCCACATAGTAAAGCTCTCCACAGAGAGCGCATTCACGAGCACAAATCTGAAATGAGGAGCTCAGAAGGAGGAAAATGTGAATGTGAGCCCATTTCTGTCTCCGGTGGAGGGCGTCTGAGATGCTGGATCTGATCGCTCTTCAATAAAAACAGTGCTGTGCAGGTAAGTGATGTTTTGCTGCGCTCCTGAAGGATTATCTTCAAGTAACCAGGTACAAAACCAAGCAGCGGAACCAGGTAAGAAAAGGTCACAAAGCTTTTACAGAGATGCCACAGATTCAGAGTTTCACTGCGAGACTGCTGAAGCCGAACCGGATGTGAAGGGAGGGAGGTGAGTATAAAAGAAGCCCTGTATTCGTGAGTGAATCTGATTCACAGATAACTCTGATCACCACACGGCTCTGGGGAATTCTTCTTTCTGATTGGCCAATCATGGAATTCTGCAATGGTTATTTACATAATGGTCGGTTGTCCCATGCAACAGAGGCCCTCAACTCAAATGTACTCTCTTAAAAATCAAAAAGCCACAAAGAACCAAAATGGTGCCATAAAAGAACTTTTTTAGTTCCCCAAAGAACCTTTTAGTGCAAGGTTTTTTAAATAACCACTTACTATTCATACACTCTGGGTTTTAAACCATTTTTAGGGCAATTGTGGACATTAGGTTAAAGTTTTAAATAAAAAAATTTAAGCCAACAGCTGAGTTTGTCTATAGGTAATGTAATGTGTGTATATAGTGCATTTTTGTGTGTATGGCTAAAAGCCCAAAGCGCTTCACAATCATTAGTGTGGGGGGTCTTTCTCTACACCACACCATCACCAGTGTGCAGCATCAACTTGGATGACGCAATGGCAGCCACAGGACAACAACACCACTTGGACATTAGAAAGGAGAGGCAGTGATAGAGCCAATTTGGTAGATAGGGATGATTGGGAGGCCATGATGGATAAGGGCTGATGGAGAAAATTTGGCCACGACACCGGGCTTACACCCCTACCCTTTATGAAAAGTGTCATGGGGTTTTTAATGACCACAGGAAGTCAGGACCTCGGTTTAACGTTTCATCTGAAAAACGACACTCATTGACAGTATAGTGTCCCCTTCACTATACTGGGGCATTAGGACTCAAACAAACGGCAGGTTGAGCACCCCCTTCTGGCCTCACTAACACCACTTCCAACAGCAACCTAGTTTTCCCATATGGTCTCCCATCCAGGTACTGATCAGGCTCAGCCCTGCTTAGCTTCAGTGAGTAGCCAGGCTGCAGGGCGATATGGATGTGGCCAATTTGAGACAGAGTTGAGAAACCCAACATTTTGCAGTGTGAAGAACATTTTAATAATTTAAGAACATTTATCTACTATACAGAACCATAAAGAAAATTGTTAAGTAGATACACGATTTCTAGGGATTTGAAATGTTCTTCATGGAACCATCAATACAAATAAAGGAACTTCATTGTGTTTAAGAGTTCATAGTTCACATCCATTTTTGAAGTTAATTGCTATTATAATGTGTTTATTTACTGTCTGTATAAATTTTATCCTTTTCAAATCGATCTTGTGTCAGCAAGGATTTATGCCTACAATTTGCCTGCATTCAGGTCTAGTGGTTGCCATGATTCAATGCAATATGTGTGAATTTAGGCAAAACCTCTGATCATTGAGGCGGATCGTTCATAAAAAGCAGGTTTTGCAGCTCCTCTGGTTATCATTTCTGCACAAACGCTTGATTTGCATAAGGAAAAGATACTGTTACCGGGTTGCCGGATACAGATGGCTCTTGGGAACTATAATTCAGCATCAAGCTAATATGTAGCCAGTTCACAGCAAAGTATCTCTCATCAAGGTCAGAAGTTAAGATTCATACAGTAGATTACAGTTTTTGTTTTTGTACACTGTCACTTTATATGGTAATCAGGTCCCCTGGTGAATGCAGAACGCCCTCTTTTTCTCTTCTAATGAGGACATCCTGTCACCCTCTATAAGTTAGGAGACAGGGAGGTCAAGGTGAAATCAGAACATAACGGAAGGGGAATATGAAAACACCCTCAACCTGCTAACTGTCTGTATAAGAACAAAACATTTAAAGGTTTTCAAATATCTATATATAGAAAATACAATAAACAAAACAGATGCTGCACAGTTTAAGGTATTCAGAGAGTATTAGATGTACGTATAAAAGACAATGACAATGGCCTTAAAAGCAATGATGCATGCATAGTGTTAATGTATATGTTTTTATGAAGTGATTAATAAAATCTATATTTTTAAGATATGACTAAATACATAAACATTTATAATGTATTAGTATGTAAAAGACAACATTGTGTTTAAATTGCAGTTCTTAAATTTGTCCAAACTTGTTTTTGGCTTTTATTTCAAGCTCAGCTCGCAGTAGGCAAGCAAACACTTCATAATTGCAGTGTTGACTTGAAAAGCTAATAGTTTAGAGCTAATAGGCTTGATTTCCTAATGAAATTCTAAGCAGAAGTAATCGTAAGAGGCAGTAAGTATTTATTATGTTCTGGCATGAGTCAAAAGTGCCAATCTGCTTCCTTTGGCTGTGCCGTGCTCTTCACGCGAGGAAATTCCCCACCAACCGTGGGCGCCGTTAACTACGCAAGTAAACATACTTGTGCATATGCGAGCACAGATACGAAAACAAGCCACGGGCTCTTATACAAGTCACTTTAGAACACCAGTGGGATTGAAGAGGAGGATCGGAAAGATGAAAAAAGAGATATGGGGAGCAAGAACTCTCACTTCTAATCAAGGTAGCCGCCTTCTCAATCTCTCACAGCGGGTCCCTGGTGACAAAACACAGCACGCAGCTCAACGCCCTCCTTTAACAGAGTACCTGACCTCCCACCAACCACTGTCCTCTATTGCATTCAATGTTTCTTTCTTTCTCTGCTTCTTTCTTTTTCACTCTATCTCAGTCTTTCTGGCCCTACCCCCTGCGCCCTCTCTCTCTCTCTCTCTCTCTCTCTCAGTGCGAATGGATGGGCTGTTGGCGATTCATTAATCTTGATGCAGCACCTGCACTCTGGCCGAGTGGGAGCGTCCGCCGCCAAATGTCACATTTCATCGGATTAAATTAGCTTTATCTCTGGCAAATGCCTTCCCCTGCAAGATCGCGCTGATTTTTTTTTCTTCGCACCTCCCAGGAGCAGGGGAACGGCAGGGGAGGCATCATCATGTATTCATTCACTTCAGGAACGTTGGCGACGAGTTAGCCTAATTGACGGGAGAGAGTCATTACCGGGAAAATGAGAGAATAGATAAATAAAAATGGGGGAGGGAGGCGTCGAAAGGAGGCTGGTGGGCGACGCGTCCCTCTTCTCAGAAAATGAGTAAGAGCCAGGGAATGTTAGGGAGTGAATGGGCCTCAGTATGACCACGCTTCTGTGTGCTGGAGAGCTCTCATCATTCAAACGTAGGATGCTCAACTCTCCCCCTCTTTTTCGATACGAGAATGGCAGCTGCTATGCACTAGGCAGGGTTCCCCCCTCAACAACACAATCGCATCATGTTTGCCTGACAAAAAATAAAAGCATCCGAACTAAGTTTAAGACATCCTTGATGTCAGTTCTACCTTTGAGTGCGCAAATATGATGGAAAAAAACTGGCTTGCACAGGATAAATAAGTCTAATTTTATACAATACTTTGTATTTACCATTTTGGGAAAAAAAATCTATTTAAAGAGATATAGTTCACCAAAGATTAAAATTATTTCATGATCTATTGACTTTGTCATTTCAAATATGCATTACGCACACCTTTTTAGATTTACACATTTATTTAGAGCTATTTTAATATTATATTCTTCTGCAGGGGGTGGGGGGTGGTGGTGGTGAAGCATCCCTTTAACTTCTTCAACTTGAAAGCCAAATGACAAAACGGACAGAATGATGGCTGTCAGAGAGAATGTGCCACGCCCTGAATATGCAGCTGGGCAAGGGGAGGTGTAAACAGTGATTGGACGGGAGACCGCAAAAGTCACGCCACCCTTCTCAAAGGGTAACGCCCACAGCAACAGGCAACAGAATGACGTAATGGTTGATTGCCTATAGCACCAAAATTATATGTTGAAACCATTTTTAGTAGTCATTTATACTTTAACCGCTAAAAAGTATGAATGGTACACATTAAAATCATCAGAATAACAGAAAAGAGTATCAAGCAATATTTCACGAATCTTACCAATTTAGAAAAAAGAACTACTCTACATTCAAGTTTACGTGTCTTAGCCTAGAGCAGCATCTTAAAGCTGTCTTCAGGGTCATTGAGTTCCTTGGAAAATGGCACGGAAAGCCAAACATGTGCAGCCGGAGAGTTGTGGAAAGGACAATAGGGGACTGGGAGACATTGTTCGAGGCGAATGATAATCTCTCGGCAGAGTCTGATACTGACAGCGGGGCTGTCAGAGGTGTCATCTTAAGTATCTGAGTGCGGAGGTGTGGAGGAATTGCCATCTCTGGACACCTGCATCTCCGTGAGACCGCCAGACCCTGTCGCTTCCGAGCTTCCACTCTGCCACTCTTGGTATTTTTAACACAGAAATCACCATTTTATACTATGCGCTGGCTATTGTTACTGCTGGATTGTATTTTGTGTCACGCAGGGTGCGTACAACTATCCCTCAACCTTTTGGACCCCTTTGTTCGGGAAGACAGGCATTCACACAAGAGGACAGGATTCTGAAGACCTGCTGCTTTTGAGACGACAACATATATCGTACCCTCCGTAGGTGTCCGTCCCCGCTGCAAAGAAGGGATAGATCCAACCGTAATGTGTCTGAACCAATTTAGCTACTGTCAATCGTCTCTCGCAGCATGTGTGTCCGACTCCCCTCCCCTTCCCTTTGCTTAAACACACACACACACAAACACATTATACTTTCCATCTCGAAGCAGCGGGGAAACCCTGAATATAGAGGGAATCCTGTTTAGCTGTGAAAAATCCACTTTATGATGTCTTTTGACTCCACGCTACCATCTACGGTTCCACTTGTTATCTTACACAAGCTTAAGCTGCATTTGCTGACATTTTGCGAGCAGTAATAAGGAAATGTGTCAGTCTTTTATCTCTGCATCCATGCAGCAAATGAAGATAAACTTCAGTTGTCTATGCTGCTGCAAGGACCCAGTAGAAACCAATCAACTTAACCGCAACAATGCTAGACTGAGAACTCTATAGTAATCTAAGTAGAATAAAGATCGTTTAAAGCGATGCTCAAAAACAGAAAATACATTTTAACAGTTACATGCTGATATGTAGATGATTAACAGGTAAATTAAGAATATATATATGACACTATATCTATTTAAACATGTCTATTATACGTTTATAGATTTGTATTATATATTCGCAGACATTAGCACCTAATAAAGATGAAGGTCTTGGTGCAATATGTGGATGATCCGATTTGGGGATGAGGTGATACTGAGGGAAAAGCTTACATCATTTTATGGGACAAATGAAGAGACGGCAATAAAACATGGTAAAAATGTACAAAACCTGTCCTGCTTAAATATGTGACATCTTTGCTTGTTTTAAATCTTCTTTTCCTTGTCTCTATTTAAATTCTTTTTCTAAAATTCAGTTTAGTTTTTGCACGGAAGTCTGGTCATGCGTAACACCTTTTTCCATGGAGTCTTGGTGCTTGTCCTGATTTAGCTTGGGATCTATTTCTGTCCAGCCCTAGGGATACGACTAAATTTGCCATAGTGAAATAAAATTCATGTCAGAAAGTGCTTGAGATTGAAGTTTTAAAGTGCATAATAACATATATGCATGTGTATGCATTTATTAACGCTTGTCCTGTGGATATGCAAGGATGCACAGCGGCACTACGTAAAGCATATGCAGCTGAAGCACCGGTCAGCGAATCTCTCTTTTTCCGCAGAACATTTTAGACCCTAAAGGATTTTTGCATGCTGAACTTTGAGATAAGGCAACCACAGCAACACTCCATGAGTGGAAATGCATCCCAAATCAGACACACACACACACACACACACACTCTAGTAACAAGCAACTGCATCCAACCACCAAAAACACCTGCTAGAACCAAGCCATCACACACCAGCAGAGACCACATTTACTCACACTCACCGACAACGCAATGAGGGAAAACACAAAAATCACACTTATGCCAGATGGCAACAGAGAGTTTGAGAACAGATAAACAAACACAATGGTGGACATTCACATTAAGAGAGCGATGTCAGAGACAGAGTGGGCAATGGCTTTGGGATGCATTTGACGGGACTCACCTCTGCCTTCCTCTGTCTGGCGAGCAGTGAAAAGGACTGGCTTCCAGCAGCACTGTTGCCGCACACAGAGACAATGAGGCAGGGTGAGAGAGAGAGAGAGAGAGAGAGAAGGAGGGAGGGGGATGAGAGAGTGAGAAGTGGATGAAGGAGAGTGAAAGAGCAAGAGGAGGGAGCCGGAGAGGTTCTGAAGTAGACGGCCAATCAATGTAGAAATCAGCACGAGAATCTGATGAAACAGCCGTGGATTAGCGATCAGCGGCTTTCAGCTACCGAAAGGAGGAGGGGGAGAGAAAGTGCCCCTGTGAATGACTTAACGTAGAAAAAAATGGGGGGTGCAATGAAAAGGCTGGGGAAAAAGTACAATACAGCCCAACGAAGGGTTCCCAGACTTGCCCAAGTTTTTTCAGTGCCTTGGAATGAGCGCAAAAGACCAATTCCTGGTATGCTGGTTTCGTTTTTTCATGTTTTCTAGTTAGGACACAAAATGTAGAAGGACAGGGAGATTCAGCTAATTTTGTGTATCATTTGCAGATTCACAAGGTTGTAAGGGTCTCCAAATCAGTTCTGTCCTTCATTCTGCTTGTTCCTTTCAGGATAAGTTCATCTAGTTCTCAGATTAGGGCTCAGAAACATTGTTTTCACTTTCATCTCCTTGGAGGTCTCCATTTCTTCACTTCAACATATCCAGATTACTAAGGCCCAAGGCTTGGGTGGTTGCGCCCCCTCGGAGAGATAATAAAGTGATTTGGAAAACGGGAAAAATGGCTTCTCTTGCAAACAATGCACCAGGTGTTGTGTCCAGATTGGTCCAACTTGGTCCTGTGGCACAGCTACAGTGGAGTCCACGGCTCCAATTATTTTGGTCTCAAAAGGAGGGAGGCCGAGTGAGGAAAAAAGGCTTCTTTTCGAATCTTGGCTCAGAAAGGAATTAATTAGACTGAAAAGTGCTATTCAGAGCACAGTCCCGAGAATTCTTCACAATGAGCAGCCAAAATGTCCCAAATCGAAGACAAGAGAGAGGAAAGGGGGGCTTGGAGACACAAGCAAGAAACAAGAGATCGAATTAAACAATGCAGAACAAGTTGAGAACTATCTGAATACAAGGAAAGTGCAAGAACATTCGTCCCCCCTCAGGATTTCAGTACGGCTCTTTTCTTTTCGCTGTGGGATTCAAAAATTCTCTGCTTTGGATAATCCACCTGGAGAGGACCGGCTACTTGCAGTCCTGAACTCCACATCCGGACAGAGCTCTCTTCGTACCGCCGTTCCTCTTTGGTTCTCATTGCTCGCCGGCCGATCATTTTCTCTTCCTTGGTCATGACAAAACGAGTGGGATAGCAATGTGTGGGAGAACTCCGAAAAGAGAACAAGGGAGGGGAGAGAAGGAGAGAAATAAAATAATAATAATAAAGCGGAGGGAGGTTGACAGGAAAATGACAAAAGGATGGAAGAAGATGAATGAATTCATTCGGAGTAGTGGGTCTGTTGGTGGAGGACGGGTATGAGGGAGAGGGAACAGTGCGGGGCGTCCCGTCCCACACTCACTCCCCCGTGCCACGAGAAAGGAGTGGTGAAGTGGTGGAGGTGGTGGTGATTCAGTCGACAACCTCGTTTGTCCTCTCACTCGCTTGCTCACTTTCTTTCCCTGTCCACGTTTCAAGAAGAGAGCCAGCTTACAGGAATCCTCTCGGATCTCCTCCCTCTTCCCCTCCCTCTCGCACACGTTCGGTTCATTATCATTCACTGGTTCTTACTGTGAAACGCTTCAGTAACCCACTCACTCAGACGAGGCAGAAGAGATGCTGAATTCTAATGCTGGAGTCAGAGAAAGAGGTAGAAAAAGGAGAAGCATGAGGGGGGGGGGCAGCCTTGTGGACCAGCAGGTGTCCTCTCTCTCACTTTCTGCTCCATCTGTCTGTAAAAAGAAGCAGAGCCCTTCAAGAGGCTGTTCCACTTTATTCTGTTAGTCTCTCTCGCTCTCATATAGCCTCGACACACTTCACCCAAGGCCAGAGTTGTACAGTCCTTCTGAACGGCTCTGGAATAGGAAAACGATGACGAAATGTATTACATCAACAGGTTTTGTAGTTGTTACAAAAGTAAAACTTAAGAATTAACTTTTTTACACACATAGTTATTAATACTAAGGTATAACTAAGGTATAGTTATTATTACTTGTGCTTTGGTGGAGTTGTTCTTCAGTGTTCAGTGTTTCGGCTTACAGCAGTGAAATTTACATTACACTGAACCCAACTAAAGCTTACAAGAACTTTATGTTACGCTGCTTTGACACAATCTACATTGTAAAAAGTTCTATATTAATATGATGAATTGAATTGAATTACTACTACAATAAAGTAACTGGATGCTTTTATTTTCAAAAGAAAATTGAGTGTCACAGAAAACACCTACAGTATATAATGTGAGGACATTCTGAGTGGTTGTTTACTAGTCCACTGCATCAACACAACATTGTGTTCTGGCTCTGGAGAAATGAAATGGAAGATCTAATCTGGTTAAATATTGGTGTTTCCCAGTGATGGATTGCAGCTGGAAGGGCATCTGCTGCATAAAACATATGCAGGATAAGCTGGCAGTCCATTTCACTGTGGTGACCCCAGATTAATAAAGGGACTAAGCTGAAAAGTCTAAATTTACACTGCTGATGAAAGAGTGTTTAATGATCAATGCTAGTGTATTCTCAATTATTGCTTTCTGGTCAATTTCTGGTGCAGTTCTTATGTCCAATTATAAAGTTTTACCTTCATCGGGTTTAGTAGTGTCCTTGTGCACACCTGCGGAATTTGAAGAATAAGATTACTGGAATTATATTAACATGTTTCAAGCGTTCAGACATGTCTGATGATTTATTTTAAGCTTGTTTGGCATGCTGTCCTGGAAGAGAGCCCTGAACTCAAGAGATCCTTGAGCCCAGGGCTCCCTCCTGTTCGCAGGGCGAGAGAGATTGAGCTTAGGTAGATCTTACAAATTCCCTCGCTGATGTGTCTATAGGTGAACTGCTTTGAAAAGGAAATACTGATGCTGGGAGCAAGATGGTGCCCAATTGGCTTAGTCTGTTTACGTATGATGCATGTCTTTGGACGGTGACTGAAAACCGGGGAACCTGGGGGAAACCCACACGGACACGGGAAGAACATGCAAACTCCACACAGAAATGGCAACCGGCCTGGCAAGGACCAGTGCTGGCAGTGTTGTTACTGTGGGGCAACAGTGCTAACCACTGGGCCACCGTGCTGCCCAATCTAGGTAAAGCGGCGAGGAGAAAGGGAGGAAGGGGGGTTTCTTCCAGATGAAGATAATTGTAGAATAAAGACTGTGGTTATTTATAGTGACTCATTAGGAATCATCTGATCGGAGGATCATGTATTAGCTAATGCGGGACCGGCTGTGGTCAATCATAAGCACATGATCCGCTCAAAATTATGTTATAAATACATTTGAAGTTCCTACTGTATACTTCATATAATGGGTTACCCTTATAAGATTTTATAATAGATTACCACCAAAATACATAATTAAATAGAATTTTTGCATTTTTGAAGATGATAGGGGTATTCACCTGTTCAGAAGTCAAAGTGGTTGTGAAAGTGTTCATTTACGCCCTGGTTCAAACTAGTTCTTCTATTCTATAACACTTTTAGCATTCCCATATTATCCCTAATGTTTATATTGTTCAATAAACATTCAACTTCTTAGCACAATTAAAATAGAAGAATTAAAGTTACATTTTAAAGCATTTCCTGATTAATAACTGAGTGGTGCACAAGCTTTCAAAATATTTCATAAAATCATAGAATAACATTAAGCTTTAATATCAAAGATAATATTATGCTGTAATAATAATATAGAATTATTTTACTTGAGCCATAACTGTGAACCATCTAAAATTCCCGTCCTGTCAGAAACTATGGGTTACCATGGTATTTACTCTTTGTGTCGGAGTACAGACTGTTTTCACGTGAGCCTCTTTGCATACCTATGACTCACCAGCTAGTTAAGCTAACTCCCAGCGAAGCCTGAGAGGAAGTTTGTCCAGCACGATGCTTATACTTGCCATAATTAGATGGCTTCAAACTCTCTTAGCCGTGCAAATCCCACTAAAGGGCAACTGTGCGCTATTCTAGGGTATTTGTTATCCGTGTTGACGTTATGAGAAAGTTTGCTTATCTTAAATGTCAGAATATAAAGGGATGCCCTCGCCCGCTCCTCCGGCGGATCCAGGTTATTATTATTAAAAAAATCATTGTCATTCACCGTATTAAGAGCCAGTGCCCTTTTCACAAATATGATTGACAGAAGTGAGGGGCCAGAGGCACGGGGAGGGGAAAAAGGGGGCTCGAAGAGTGACAGCCAACGATTTTGTCTCTCTCTCTTCCTCCGACACTTGCTTCACGCTGCTGTGTATACAGACATTATAAATGCAATAAAACTGTCATTCGGAGACCGCGGCCATCACTTCGACTTGATTCCCACAGGAAGCGATTAAGGTGCTCGCACACACTTCCAGTTCCTACACCTACACCATCTGCGCCTCGACACCCTTCACCTAACCCCCATTTAATTAAACCGGGATTCAGCAAGTGATCACACACAACACACTGCCGTTTCAACAGCACCATGCCAGTATGAGTGTTTAAAGCTGAATCTTGTTAGTCGATCCAGTGCTGAAGGCTCACGGTACTCTGACTAATTTGAAAACTCGGTCGTCATCCACTCTGACTTTCCACACAAGGTACAAGCAAGCGAACAGGCGAAGCCATCACCGAGCTGATGAAAAGGAAATTAGCTGACAGCCAGAGCACCTACAAAGACTCAACACCTCGCTCTTCGTGGTAAACAAAGCGCTGCTGTAGGATCACTCTTCTTCCTTTTTCCACGCCAACCCATTCTCGATCAATGGCTCTGTAATAAAAGCAATTAGAAAAAAGAGGTGGGGGGGAATTGGAAGGGTTCAGAGCTGCCACCTCCGTCGACTGAGCCCTCAGCAAAGTTTATCGTTGAGGATTATTGGGACGGACACATCACAGAGCCGTCCCACGCACTCCAAGCCAACCGGCGGTGTCTCCAGACGCCAGTACTCTACCTTGTATTCCCTTTCATGAGGCTGCTGTTAGGTTACGTGCTGATGAAAGGCATCAGTGTAATCCTGCACTTCATCTCCACTTTATCGTTGGATGCCATAGTCGCAGTGAGGGGGAATGATGAGCCCTTCCGAGCAGGAGGCCTTTGAGCGTGTCAAATATATGCCAGAGATCATGAAAGTCCACCGGCTGCCTTAATCAGGTTCTCTAACTCACTTCATCTTCGTGATATTTTCTCACCAAGCATCTGTACTATCATCTGTGAATGTGATTGTTGTGTTTTAGTGGCTTTACACCTCAGCGAACACATCTGTTGGAGTTTCAGTGAAGGTTACTCAATTTCATGATGATGGCCCTGCAAAGGTGAATGTGTTAGACTTGCCATATGTGAAATAGACAAAACTTTGGGCGTACTGTAAAGTAAACTACCAAGACTAGCGAATACTATTTGTACCTTGATGTTTTTTCAACTATGGAGGTTTTAGGTTTTTTTTTAACATACAGATTTTAACTCTTTTTTTTATTTAATATATATAAAGCGTGTTTGGCATGCTGTACCGGGAAAGATCCCGCTCATGAGATCCTCGAGCCTGGGGCTCCCTCCCATTACAGGGCGAGAGGGGAGTTTAAGATCAGGTAGGTCTTGGGAACTCCCCTGCTTGATAATGGTGGATGTATATAATGAATAACTATGGAGAGGATATGCTTAATTAAATGCTTGTCTGTGGTGTTGATTTGGGTTGGTCAATTTACTTATGTTACCAATATTTTTTTAGTCTGTGGAAGGAAACTGGAGAGCCCAGGGAAAACCCATGCAAACATGGGGAGAACATGCAAACTCCACACAGAAATGCCGACTTGGCCAGGTAAAGATCTGAGCCAGTGACATTCTGTGAGAACCATTGGGCCTCCGTTCTGCCCTGTCAAGTAAAGGGGAGGAGCAGGGGTGTTCTTCAAGACAAAGAGGGTGTTCTTTAAGACAAAGATGGCTGAGGTTAGATACTCTGTTTTTTTTTGTAGTGATTTAGGAATCGTCTGATTGATGGATCATGCATTGGCTAATGCAGGACCAGCTGCGATCAATCATAAGCATGTCCTCCTCTCGAAATTAGTTTATAAATAAACTTTACTTTAAACAGTACCTTCATCTTCAATATTAAAAACTCCCACAAAGTACCAAAAATGAGCACATGTTAATGCAGTTTCAGTTAATCAAATGTCTATAGAAGGTTTTTTACGTTAAGAATTTTTCATCACCGAATGTAATTTATAGTGAAATAAACAAAACAATTAAATATTTGTTGTCAAATAATACCAAAATTAAGTCGAAGTTAAAGACAAAGGAGAAAAAAGCACCTGTAGTCAAAGAAACACCAATAACAGCTGGTAAGATACTTTCTACATGAAAGAACAAGTGGTTTTATAGGCATAAGTAGGGCAAAAAGTACTGCTAATCATAGTTTCTGCAACATCTGGACTAAAAAGAGCCCCGTTGCTCTCAGCAAAGTCAGGCTGTTATCTGTCGCATTTGCTTTTAGAATTTGGAAGAATGTATTTGAATATTAAAACACTTCCTGTTGTGCTTCCCTTGCTATGAATTATCAAAGCTCAGCAGGAGGCAGATCTAATCAACCACTGTCTTCCTCCATCAACCTCCATCAGTCCAACTGTCTCCAAAGCTGCTCACCGAGGAATGAAAACTGGGCTAGAAGTTTGTCAAGCTTTCAGAACAGTGAGACCTGTAAAGCTGAATGAGAGGCCCATGAGGCTTCCACCGACCCCTAGAACAACGAGGAGCCATCATGAAATAGATGCTAGAATGAAGAATACTCTCTGCTTTAATCAGAATTTCTGAGGGGATCCGTCAGAGGTAAACAGTTATTTTTTGAAGTACACCATCCGTTGCGTCAGATGAGGGCTATACGGACACATCTCTGCATTTCTCGGAAGAGGAATTAAGCTTTGCTCTATGAAGCCATTTGCATACAGGCAATTTTCAAATCCATTTGTGAATAAATACAGAGCCAGACATTTGCCAGCTGGTTCTTTCATCAATTCCCTAATAAACCCACGGAAAGCCGGAAAGGGGGCAGAAAAAAGGATCTTATTAAGGCTTTGTATTAGTCAGATATTAAAACCCAATCTTTAATACGAGCCAAGGGGCATTTCACACCCAATGTGTAAATTTCCCATGAATCACTGAGGGCATCACTTCACACGCCGGCTGAGGGAAACCCCCCTCGAGGGAAACAAGTCAACTCTTTCATTTCGCAACTCCTTTTCTCTCTCCCCGCCGCTGTCTCCTTTTTTCTTCCACTTTCATCAGTCTGGTGTCACTTGAAAGGCAGCAGCAAGAAACAGTAGAGGAGAACTCTGGGTATCAGGGCTTCCTTTAGAAGATGCTCTGCGTGAATGCAGCTGGGTGCACGAGTTAACCGAGTGTATCGGCCAGTAATCCGTTAGGGATACAGGCAGGTGCAGGTGCCACCTTTTTAATGCAGCAAACTGGGAAGAGGAGGCTAGGACCGGTGCCACCCAATCCCATAATGAACGCTACTTCCTGCACCCACAGCAGACACAGTCAGCCGTCGATTGTCTTCTCGCCCTTTGTACTCGTCTTTCTCGCCCCATGGACGTCTGACTGTGGGACTGGCAGTCACGGTGAGCGGAGCGGGAAAATGCGATAGAGGCGTCTGTGTGAAATTCCTTTCATGGGGGACTAGGTTGCACATTTCCCCCTCTTTTTCTGGAAGCCACAGCTAATTTTACGCACCCTTATCTGGCCCCCTTTTGCTGGCAAGGCGCCTGCTTCTGCATGGGTCGAAGGCACTGGGCCATTTGCCACGCTCCAAGATGGAGCGAGAGAGAGATGCTCCTTGGGGTCTCTCCCTGCTCTGAGGATGTGGGGTGGCTCTCCTCCTGTTTCCATGGCAGCGCCTGGCTTTATTAGAATCCCATTCCAGATGCGGCACAACAGCCTTTCTGCCCCTGCCCCCTCTGTGCACCAGCTATCTTTCCCCCTGACTCGTGCCCCCTGACTGTTTTCCAGCGCTTAAGAAACTTGTCAAAAGTGAGGGATGGCGCGGTGCGTTGATAAATGAAGCATAATGGGATAACCACCGTGCGATTTCACACTCCGATAGCCAATGGCACTGCCACTACTCAAGGCAACCCATTGCTGGTGCCATTGGTTGGGGGGTGGAAGCACCCATGACCGAGTCTGTCACCAATATCCCTCAGGCCTCAACCTCTGCAATAAGACACCATAGCTCAAGGGTGGGTCAGCATTACAGAAATACAAGATAGCAAAATGCATAATTATTCGGTGTGTGACAAGCTGCTTACTCCACGAGACGAGACAAGATTTCTTTATTCCATTTTTAAGAAAGGCTCAATGATGAAATATATGAATGAAAAATAGTCTTTTAATGCAACTAAAAAAAGAAAAAGAACAAAATGCAAAACTATTTAGTTTGTTTTAAAAAAAATCTATTTGTAATGAAAGTTATTTTATATGCAGTAAACCACATGCAAACACTGCAAAATATTTTGCTAATATCCAATGTTGGGCAGTAGCTTCGCTACAAGTAGTGACGCTACTAGCTTAACTACATATATCAGTAGTGTGGTGGTAGTGTCGCTACTTTCTAAATCAATTAGCTTTTTACTAGCTAAGCTATTTTATTAGTCTAGTAGCGCAGTAGCGTCCACACAAGCTACTTTTTCCGATCACAGATCAATAAGTGTAAATATATATATATATATATATATATATATATATATATATATATATATATATATATATATATATATACAGTTAAAGTCAGAATTATTAGCCCCCGATTTATTAGCGCCCCTGTTTATTTATTTTTTTTCAAAAATTTCTGTTTAATGGAGGGAATATTGTTTCAGCACTTTTCTAAGCATAATAGTTTTAGAAACCTGTTTCTAATAACTGATTTATTCAATCTTTGTCATGGTGATAGTAAATAATATTTTACTTGATATTTTTCAAGACACTTCTATACAGCTTAAAGAGACATTTAAAGGCTTAACTAGGTTAATAAGGTGAACTAGGCAGGTTAGGGTAATCAGGCAAGTTATTGTATAACAATGGTTTGTTCTGTAGACTATCGAAAAAAAAAATTTTGCTTTAAGGGGCTAATAATTTTGTCCCCAAATTGTTTTTTTTTTTTTTTTTTAAATAAAAACTGCTTGCATTCTAGCCGAAATAAAACAAATAAGACTTTCTTCAGAAGAAAAAATATTATTAAATATTAAACTGCATAAATGAATGTATAAATGTATTGATCTGTAATGCCAATTAATATTGCAAATGAATAAGTAAATCTTTTTTTAAACAAGTTGCAAACAAAAATGTATGCAACTGTTTGAACCAATGTTCAGAGTTTACTCTGACTTATTTTTTCAGGAAAAAAAAAAACTATGGTTGTCTTTAAATGTCAATAATTGCAGTAGAACTTTACATTCCAATTAAAATTGCAATTGTGCATCCTGTTTGCCATCACAGCTCAGCAACGACTCACTTCAATCCAAAATGTTGCATCTAAATCTTAACAAGACAGGAGAAAAAAAATGGAGACTCTGTTGAGGTGTTTCCGGAGCGTGTTATTTTCTGACATCAGAACTACTTTCCAATCCAAATATGTTACACATCCCGAGCTGGAAATAAAGAGTGATGGAAAATGAGATGATTTAGCAGGCTATTATGGGCTATTATTTTTGTTAGACAGCCCTCTGGGTGTGGGGTGCCAAAACGTGGGCCTGACACCCATTAGCCAAACTCATCCATGTGCATGTCACGGTCAATAAGACCCCACTAAAATGTCATCGCCCTAATAGCTACTTACTGCCAGAGCACACACAGGACCCATCTCACGGTCCTCTTATCACCATCACGATGCTTCGCAGGCATCCCATGCAGCTTAGCGGGAGATAATAGCTTTCCAAGCATCACGATTCAGCGTCTGGAAAAGAAAGACCAAATGATTTTTTTTTTCTGTTCATGCAGACCGTTAGCATGCTAGTCTTTCCCGCTTCCTTACAGTATTGTACAGAAAGGACAGCGTAGGGAATAGGGATGCAGTGATGGATGATGGCTGGAATACTAAGCACTCCGCTGGGTATTACAAAAGCCTGTCTTACAGGCGGAGTTAAATTTGTTTGTATTGCCAGCTCAAATGCTAAGGATTAGCCAGAATGTGAGGAGAATTCTTAAGTTGGCAGATGTGAGGCGACCTTGTCACACACAGGAAGGACGGCCGTTTGCAACAGGGAGACTACGGTTATAGATATAATGCATTCATGCCGGAATATCAGGCTCATATTGATGAGGGCGATGAAGCTTCGCCATTCCTAATGAGCGGCGTGTGAGGAAACTGAAAATGCAGAGATGTGAATGTAGCCAGTTTTGAATTCATACACATTTGCTTTTGTTCTGCAAGGTGATTTCAACAGAAAACGTATTGCTGGCAATGACATTCCTGTATTTTAAACAGAAAGGCACTGCATGCATGCAACAGAGATTCACTGCATTCACACATTTCATTTATTCCTTAAATTGTATGATTATGAACTATAGTCCTTCAGAAAACCTGTTACTTCAGATTTTTAACTGGTAAATGATGACAAGTACTTCTTGCCAAAAAAATGTGTAGAAAAAATTACATACAGTACATACATATTTTGAATTACAAAAAAAACTAATATATTATATACAGTTGAAGTCAGAATTATTAGCCCCCCTTTGATTTATTTTTTTTAATATTTCCCAAATTATGTTAGAGCAAGGACATTTTCACAGTATGTCTAACAATATTTTTTCTTCTGGAGAAAGTTTTATTTGTTGTATTTTGGCTAGAATAAAGGCAGTTTTATTTTTTTTTTATGAATCATTTGAAGGTCAAAATTATTAGTCCCTTTAAGCTATTTTTTTTCGACTGTCTACAGAACAAACCATCATTATACAATAATTTGCTTAATTACCATAACCTGCCTAGTTAACGGAATTAACCTAGTTAAGCCTTTAAGTGTCACTTTAAGCTGTACAGAAGTGTCTTGAAAAATATCTAGGGAAATATTATTTACTGTCACGATGGTAAAGATAAAATAAATAAGTTATTAGAAAAGAGTTATTAAATCTATTATGTTAAGAAATGTGTTGAAAAAAATCTTCTCTCCATTAAACAAAAATTGTCGAAAAAAAATAAACAGGGGTGCTAATAATTCTGACTTCAGCTGTATGTATGTGACTAAGTTATCTGTAATCACAGTGCATTATGCGACCAATAGGCTAACATTTGTATGCTGTAAACTTAAATTTACAGTTTAAATAAGTGACTTTTCTTTGAATAGTTGTCGAAGAAAAGTAGTAGAAAATAATACTGATGAAAATAAATATTAAACAATATATAAAACAATATCAATCTATAAAACAACGGAAATAAAGATGATTTTTTAAAATTCTATTAACTAGTAATAAAATAAAAATTTTAATAGAAAAAATTATAATAAAATTTATTCCAAAATTAATTTAGAAATGTTGTCATCACTAAACTTTTTTTAAAATAAAATAACAAAAAATTTCTTTTGTCATTCTTTTTGCCATTCTTTTGTTTTCAGGCGTGCTTTTATTAGTTTTTAAACAACGCAACACTAATGTTTACCTTAATATGAGTTCATCTGTCAGCTTTTTATGTTGAAAACCTTAATCAACAGTTTAAATAAGTGGCTTTTATTAAAATGTTAGTAGTATAAAAGCAGTAGTATAAAATATTGCCTAGATTTAAGAAATATTTTTGATAAAAAATATTATATATATAGAAATAAATACATAAAAGACCACACACAAAAAAGCAAACCATAGCAATATACACTACCTGACAAAAGCTTATAACTTGACTTCTTGTTGATCATTTGGAAAACTGGTAGAAGGTAGATTTTTCTGAATGAATCATCTGCTGAACTGAATCCCAATCATTACAAATACTGCAGATGACCTATTGGAACCAGCATGGACACAAGATTCTCACTGAAATCAGTCAAGTTTGGTGAAGGACAAATCATGGTTTGGGGTTACATTCAGTATGGGGATCTGCAAAGTGGATGGCAACATCAACAGCCTGAGGTATCAAGACATTTGTGCTGCCCATTACAATACAAACCACAGGAAAGGGCAAATTCTTCAGCAGGATAGCGCTCCTTCTCATACTTCAGCCTCCACATCAAAGATCCTGAAAGCAAAGAAGGTCAAGGTGCTCCAGGATTGGCCAGCCCAGTCAACACAATCAACATTATCAAGCATGTCTGAGGTAAGATGGAGGAGGAGGCTTTGAAGATGAATCCAAAGAATCTTGATGAACTCTGGGAGTCTTTGCCGTTCCAGATGACTTTAGTTGAGTGATTGCAGAGATGTATGGATGCAGTCCTCCAAGCTCATGGGAGTCATACACAATATTCATCCTTTTTTCACTGCAGCATGACTTTATATTCTATACTGTACAATATTTCTGTTAAGTGACAAGACTTTTGTCTAAGCAAAGTCAGACCTTACTGTCTTAATTAGATAATTAAAAATCATATTAATGATCATAATTTATTTTGGTAAAATAAGCGTAATCTAGAGGCCTTCGTCTTTCATATAAGCCATGTCTGATACCAAATGATCAACTAGAAGTCAAGGTATTATTTGTTGTTCCTAAAACTTGAAAAAGCAACAATACTTTTGTCAGGTAGTGTATTGTTCTACTTAAAGGGACAATTCAAGTTGAATTGTATCACTATTTGCTCTCTATCAAGTGGTTCCAAACTTTTGTGAGTTTCTCCTTGTGTTGAACACTAAAGTTTGAAGAAAAATAAAAACCTTCCATTGTAGAAAAAAAAATACTATGGAAGTTGATGGTTACAGGAAGGGGCGTCCCCCACACTTTTAGAGACAGACCATATAAAAACAGGTGATTAAGAATGTAAACCTTTGAATTTCATACAGCTGTTCCCCCCACATACTTTTAAAATGTCCACTACACCCCTATAGTTACAGGTTTTCAGCTTTCTTCAGAATATCTGATGTATTCAACAGAATTGGATGATGAGCAAATGATGATGAAATTGTCCATTTGGGATGAACCATGCCAGTACAACTCACATTATTTATCATTTTAATTTCAAAAGCAGAAATCATGACCATAAGGCAGGGGTGTCCAAACTTGGAGGGCCGGTGTCCTGCAGATTTTAGCTCCCACTTCCCTCAACACACCTGCACGGATGTTTCTAGAAAGCCTAGTAAGAGCTTGATCAGCTTGCCCAGGTGTGTCTGACTGGGGTTGGAAATAAACTTCTCAGGACACCGGCCCTCCAGGACCGAGTTTGGACACCCCTGCCATAAGGCAATCTGAAAGTATCAATAAAACACTGATGAATGTAAAACTAATGTAGTTAACAGATTTAACTTGCTCATGTTACCAGTTTATCAGTCATTCATCAGTGAAACCAAATCCGTAGCCCTGAGCTTTATTATTTCAGCAGTATAATTCAGAGCATCAATGACTCAATGATCATCACTTGAGTTTCCAAGACACTGATTAAACGAATCTGCCAAATCCATGTAAAATGCAACCAATTAAAAGACAATTCAACCATATCATGTAGAGCATAACTAAAACCTTGTCAGCCTTGTCTTCCACCAAACTTGGCGTCGAGTTGATAGTTTTAAACAGCGTCATCTCAACAAGTATGAGCTTCATATTGCCTGTGTGAGTAATGGAAGCAGCCGAATGTGTTCTTGGTGTTTATGTGCGAGAGTGACACTGGAAAATGCATAATTCATTTTCATTTGTGGGGAATAAATTGGGGAGGGAGGGGAAGGGGAGGCTCTGCTCCAATATCTCCACCAACGCCTCTCTCGGAGACAGCTGGATGCACGTGGCTGGGTAATAACATTAAATTGGTTCTGTCAGGTAATTTCTACAAGTGTTAGCCACACTGGAGGCTGGGGTGCACTGCAATCAGAGGAGAGGGAATCTGGAGGAGGGGGGGCGTCGCATCACGGATCATCCTAAACTGCTCTGCGGCGCCTCCTTTCTCCTCGCCGCCTGGCCTCCAGGAAGGTAATTGCAATCTGGGCTTGATGCTGTAAATATTGACCCTCTTGACCTGTTTCTCTGATGGGATTCGAACTGGGGACGTTACTTTGGTAGGGAGGGGGGGTGTTGGAATGTGTGTGTGAGCGTTGTATTGAAACACTGAAATTGAAAGATGTTGATATACAGAATTATTAGCTCTCCTGTTTTAATTATTTTATAGTTTTATTTATTGTAAAATAAAACAAATAAGGCTTTCTCCAATAGAAAACAATATTATAGGAAACACCATGACAAATCCCTTGCTCTGTAAAACATTTGGGAAATATGTGAATGAGAAAAAACTAAGTTCAAAGGAGGGCCAGTAGTTTTGACTCTAACTATATATTATGTGCACAAATATATAAATATAAACAGCATCAAAGCTTTACATGCGTAAGCTCATCAGCAATTCCCTTTTATTAGAGAACTGAGGTTTACATAACGATATGGATGAACATCAGTCCTGTTTTCATCTTTATGGCACAAGCGTACCATCCTGGACAGAGAGAATTTGGTTGTTTACAGAAATCACAATCAAATAATACTAGTCCACTCACACTTCTATAAAAGAGACTTTACAAGGATAAACAAAGCTCAAACTCTCAAACCAAACATTAATGTCTCAATCCCAGAACTTAAATGTAAAGTCTAGTTTTAGATAATCAAAACAGCTTTACTTCAATATTTAACACAGTGTTAAGTTTAATACCAAGCCAGGCTCATTCTGAAAACGTAGCCCTATATACATTTCTAGAGAGCGCCAAATACATCCCAGGAGGTACGTTTCTTGTACCTTTTGTTTTCACAAATCACCAGAGGCCATTGTGTACGCTTTTTTAGATCTCAAGTTTCTCTCGCGAGTGCTATTCACGTCTGCTCTTCTTGCATAAATCCATCAGAGGCTGCTCTCGACCGATTGACCAGCGCCCACCCCCTTCCCAAAACCCAACCAACAGTGTTTTAAGAAGCAATCCAGAAACATAAGCCCCCTGATTTTTAACCCATTTTCAGATTTTACCACATTTTAACCCTGTTATTTACTTGTTTAGTTTATTTTTTTGGCTTTTGTTTTTGTCTTTCTCGCTTTCGGGAAACATTCTTCGTCGAAATTTCGTCGCCGCAGTCAACTTCTTTCTGCATCTCAAGTCCACCGACGTACATGGCGAGCTACAAACTGGTAAAAGCGTGAAAGCCATCCATTCTGAGATAAGCAGTCAACTGGAAAGCCTAGAAAGGAATGGCGTCATACCACCCTGCAGCGTTCGTTTTAAAGATGAAATGCAGCCATAATATGTGATCTCCAGAAATGCATATAGGGCTATATTTTAAGAATCAATTAATACAAGTTTACTCACTCTCCTATGAAAGAGTTTACAAGGACAAACAAAGCTCAAACTCTCAAACCAAACATTAATGTCTTTAATACTGGAACTAAAATGTAATCTCTAGTTTTAAATAATCAAAACAGCTTTACTTTAACAGTTAGCACAGTGTTAGGTTTAATACCAAGCCAGGCTCATTCTGAAAACGTGGCCCTATATACATTTCTAAAGAGCACCAAATACATCCCAGAGGGTATGTTTCTTGTATCTTTTGTTTTAACAAATCATCAGTGGCCAATGTGTACGCTTTTTGAGACCATAAATTTCTTTCGTGAGTGCCATTCGTGCCTGTTGTTCTTGCGTCCATCCACCAGAGGCCGCTGTCGACTGACTGACCGACCGATTGACTAGCGCCCATCCCCTTTCCTAAACACAACCAAAAGTGTTTTTAAAGTATCGATTGACCAGCGTCCACCCTCTTTCCTAAACCCAAGGCACAGTGTTTTGAGAAGCAATCCAATAATTTTTGGAGACATGTCCTGTGGTATGATGAAATTAAGATTGAACTGTTTGGCCGTAATGTCCAGAGTTACAATTGAAGGACAAAGGGGAAAGCTTACAAGCCTAGGAACACCATTCCAACTGTAAAGTATGGGGGTGGCAGCATCATGTTGTGGGGCTGTTTTGCTGCAGGAGGGACTGGTCCGCTTCAAAGCATAGATGGTATCATGAAGAAAGAACATCATGTACTGAAGCAACATCTCAAGACATCAGCCAGAAAATTAAAACTTGTCCACAAATTGATCTTTAGAACAGACCATGACCCTAAGCATACTGCCAGATTAGTTAAAATGTGCTTTAAGGACAACAGAGTGAATGTTTTGGAGTGGCCATCACAAAGCCCTGAGCTCAACCCTATAGAAAATTTGTGGGCAGAGTTGAAAAAGCTTGTGCGAGCAAGACAGCCTACAAATCTGACTAAGTTACACCAATTCTGTCAGGAGGAATGGGCCAAAATTCCTTCAAACTATTGTGAGAAGCTTGTGGAAGGATACCCAAAACATTTGACCAAAGTTATAGTTTAAAAGCAAAGCTAAAAAATACTAAGGAAATGTATGTAAACTTTTGAGTGTCTAGAAATTATATTATAAATATATATATTTGCTCATACTTTACAATAAGGTTGTATTACTTATTGTTAGTTAATTTATTTACAATTAACAATGATGAGCAATACTTGTACAGCATTTACTAATCACAGTTCAACATTTAATAATAGCATTAGTTAATGCACTGTGAGATAACACAACAATGAATAACTGTTTTTCTTAACTACTGTAACATTAACAAAGATTGTATTGTTCATTGTTTCTTCATGTTACAATACATTAACAAACATCAACTAATACAACAACATTATTGTAAAGTGTTACCTATTTTTGTTTGGGTAACTCAGATATCAATAAAAATCCATAGAATGGAATTTAGAAACACATTCAACAAAATTACACCCACATTAGTGAGCTGATAACATGACATTTGAATCAGCACAATGTTCAATATTTTTACCCCAGAAGTCATCAAGCACATGTTTATCAGTAATATCGGATGTAGAATGAATTGGCTTCTGCCTCCCAAACCTCTCCCACAGCTGAATGTTGAGTCCTGACACCCGTTTCTCGACTTACCTTGCAGGCTCCTGTAGTTCTCGGCCACACTAATAAAGCCACGGTGTGACGTTTGAGCTGAAACAAGTTGCTCTTTTAGGAAGTTTATAATGTTCTACTGACACCGGTTTCTCCTATTACTCTTGATCTATGGGCTCTGTAAGGTCATTTCATCCCCGTGGCAACAAGAACGTCACGCTGTTCCTTGACTCACAGCTTAGACAAATGCCACTGACCGCTACTGATCTCAAACAAACAATCGGCTCTCTTGGCGAGCGGTCCTTCCCGTCGCTAATGTCAGCCACACAAACACTAACTCTGACTGACCCAAACACCAACGCATAAACAAAACAAACAGCCATCAATGCAATCACATCACCTGAGAGGAGTCGGTATGCCTGTTCGTGGATGACCATAAGATTCACGTCTCATCGATTTGCTGCACTCTTAAGATCTGATGAACTTCCGACCCTAACCTACACAGTATTCAGTGGCGCTTGATCAAACAAACAACCAATCAGAGCAACCAACTGTTCGCGACTACATAGCAACAGACTAAAAATTCTCAGAAAAACATAGTAACCACATACCAACAGTTTAGAAACACCTCAGCTACCACATGAAAACATTGTAATATAAGCTAGAGCACCAACGCATATCAACATTCTAAAAAAACACCCTAGCAACAGCATAGAAATGTTCCAAAACCACCACATAACACAGCACAAACCTAGCAACTACATCGCAACACCCATTAAGATAAACAAACAGAGCAACACTGTAAAACGCTCACAGACACACAATCAGAACACCCTAGCAACGGCATAAAACTTTCTAAAACACTTAAGACACCTTAGCAACCCCATTACAAAATACTAAAAACACTCAGAACGCCCTAGCAACGACATTAAACATTCTAAAACACTTAAGACACCCTAGCAACCCTATTACAAAATACTAAAAACACTCAGAACACCCTAACAACCATATAGAATCATTCTAAACATGCAGAGCAACCTGAAGTAGCAACCACATAACTACAAACACTAAGTATACCCAAGCATCCACATAGCAACATTGTAAAACAATCATAACATCTTAGCAACACTATAAACAACACTCAGACACAACCAGAACGCTCTAGCAACTGCGTAAAAACGTTCTAAAATACTTAAGACACCCTAGCAACCCCATTACAAAATACTAAAACACCCAGAACACACTAGCAACCACATAGCCACATTCTAAAACACTCAGAACATCTTAGCAACACTATAAACAACACACACAAACTCAAAGCGCACACACACACACACACACACACACACACACACACACACACACACACACACACAATCAAAAAGCTTTAGCAACTGCACAAAAACTTTTTCAAACACTTAAGACACCCTAGCAACCCCATATAATCATTCTAAAACACTCAGCACACCCTAGCAACAACATAGCAACATTCTAAAACACTCAGCACACCCTAGCAACTACATAGCAACATTCTAAAACACTCAGCACACCCTAGCAACATTCTAAAACAAGGGGTAGGCATTAAAAAAACAATATATTGGGTAATTTAATAGATAACATAAATAATACTCGCTACTGTTTTTACATTACTGTGATAGATGGGTTTAGGGTTGTGATGAGGGTAAACGTTAATAAAATATAATTTATTGGGTAATTTAATAGATAACATAATACTCGCTACAGCTACTGTTTTTACGTTACTGTGACGGTTGGGTTTAGGGTTGGGGGTAGTCGTTAAAAAAAATTTAGTGGGTAATTTAATAGATAACATAAATAATACTTTGTACAGCTACTGTTTTTACGTTACTATGATGGATGGGTTTAGGGTTGGGTGGGGGTAGCAGTTAAAAAATACAATTTAATGGGTAATTTAATAGATAATATAAATAATACTCTGTACAGCTACTGTTTTTACGTTACTATGATGGTTGGGTATAGGGTTGGGGTGGGGGTAGGTGTTAAAAAATACAATTTATTGGGTAATTTAATAGATAACATAAATAATACTTGGTACAACTACTGTTTGTACGATACTGTGATGGTTGGGTTTAGTGTTAGGGTGGGAGTAGACGTTAAAAAACACAATTTATTGGGTAATTTAATAGATAGCATGAATAATACTCGTTACAATCACTGTTTTTACATCACTGTGAGGGTTGGGGTGGGGATAGGCGTTAAAAATACGAATTATCGTGTAATTTAATAGATGGCATAAATAACACTGAGTACAACTACTGTTTTTATGTTACTAGCCCCTTTCACACAGTGATACCGGTAAATATCTGGAAAATTTCCGGAACGACTTTACCGGTATTTTCAAAAAAGCGCTGTTCACACAGGCGAGGACGTTACGGAAATTTTCCGGAAAAGAGCGTTCACACATCCATTCCAAAATACCGGTAAATTCTGACATCATTCACCACAAATGAGCTTTAAACGGCTGCGCTTGTATTTGTAAACATTTGACTAAATTACAAACTCTGTGGATGATCAATATTGTGAACAACTTTCGCAGGATCACTTTCGCATGTCGAGATGTTCATAATATGCGTGTGCAGGCGCTTACAGGCTGTTTTACAGGCACACGCAAAGCTTGAAGGTAAACAAACAACGGCTTATCATAAGCATCTCATTGATGATTATTTACACAGTTGGCATTAAGAAGAATATATAAACGTGATCTGACTAACTTCTAGCAGCTAAATGTGTCTGGAAAAATATTCAAAGGCTTTTATTCTCACAAACCGCACGGACGTAAATGCGTCTGACTGTTGTGATTGGCTAAAGCAGACGTCTCACGTCAGCACGTTCTAGACGTGCACGCGCTTATTACGGTAATCTTCCTTCTGCATTCACACAGCGCAGCATTCCGGCAAATTGCCGGTAATGTTACAACTTCTCTTTCCGGAAAATAGCCAGAACGAATTTACCAGTATTTTCAAAAAGGGCCTGTTCACACATACAACCTTTCCGGAAAATTGCCGGCAATTTTCCGGAAAGCTCTGTATGTGTGAAAGGGGCTACTGTGATGGTTGGTTTTAGGGTTGGGGTGGGTTGTAGACGTTAATAAAATACAAGTAATCAGAAATTTTATGAATAAAATACATAATTCTTGTAAACTTCCGGCCGCAAGCATATCTGATCTAGCAACAACCCTGACAACCATACTCAACATCCTGGCATCACTATTTCAGCACCATACAGATTTTCATCAGAAAATGTAAACCTGAAGTCTCTGTGACTCACTCTCGTTTCCTTTTCCTCTCCCAGACTGATATCTTTGAGGTTTGGGGCCATCTACACATCTAACCAAGTGGAGATGAAGCAAATGGGCTGCAGTGAAGCACACCGGCTAAAGGACTGCCGGTCCAAACTAGATTTTAATCATGTCAGTGGTATTTGACATCAGCACCGAAATGCTTCGTTTGTCTCAATCAGACAGTTCAAAAAACCAATTCATCACTCAGACGTGTTCTTATATGCCTCATACTGCACGTTAAGAGTTTAGTTAGTGGTGTTTGTTGAAGCCTTACACCTTGGATCAAACAATGTGCTTTGACAATCACTTAGTGAACTGCAAGTTCTCATTATTTTCAACAGTGTCTTTAAAAACGTTATTATGGTTGCTCAGGTATTGCTGCGTTTGCTATATGTTATGTAATGCTAATAAAATAATAATATAGCTGCAAGCAATATCTTGCAGCTACAGCTTAGGGCAAAATGAGGAGGCAAGGATGGCAGGAACCATCATACCTACTTATAAAAAAACAAGGACATATTTGTTGTTTATTATAAGCTGGTTGAAAACCCATAAGTCATCACTTATGTAATTTTTTTTCTGTTGACCTATAAGTGGCACTGATACCAAATGGGGCTATAAATGTTGTTCAGCCATGATTAACTTCCAGTGAAAGGTCAATATGACTGTTCTCAATTTCACAAGGCTCATTTTACATCGTCGATAATGTAACTGAATTAAAATATAATCATTTAAATAGATTTAAGCATAAATTTAGTTGCCGATGCATTGGCGCAGTAGGTTGTGCTGTCGCCTCACAGCAAGAAGGTCGACGGGTCGCTGTTTCGATCTTCGGCTCAGTTGGCATTTCTGTGTAGAGTTTGCATGTTCTCCCTGCGTTTGCGTGGGTTTCCTCCGGGTGCTCCGGTTTCCCCCACAGTCCAAAGACATGCGGTACAGGTGAATTGGGTAGGCTAAATTGTCGGTAGTGTGTGTGTGTGTGGATGTTTCCCAGAGATGGGTTGTGGCTGGAAGGGCATCCGCTGCGTTAAAACGTGCTGGATAAGTTGGTGGATCATTCCGCTGCGGCGACCCCGGATTAATTAAGGGACTAAGCCGACAAAAAAAGAATGAATGAATGAATCGATTTAGTTTTTCAAGTGTTACCATTTAAACACAAGTGCCATCAGGAGCAGCAGGCGAGTACAGAAACTAAAAAACACAGTTTTAAAAACACCAACACAGGCCCATTCTGAAAATGTTTATACATTTCTGGAGTGTGCAAATTATGTAGCCAAAGCTGCATTTCGTCTTTAAAACAAACGCTATGGGGCGGTATGACGCAGTTCTTTTTCGGGTTTATCAGCTGACCAATTACTCCGTGTGGACGGCTTTTCCGCTGTTACCAGTTTGTCCAGTGGCTCCCCTCGTACGTCAATGGACTTGTGACCTGACAACGATGACCGGTTTGAATCTGGCAAAGAAAGGTCCTAGAAAGCAGCTAAGACAAAAACAGAAGCTAAAACATTAATTAAATAAATAAATAACAGGGTGAGAATGTGGAACAAATACTGTTGTAAATATATTGTTTGTTCATGTTAGTAAATACATTAACTAACATTATACAGTCTTATTGTAAAGTGTTACCCAATATTAATATTGTCATTTTTTATATTTAACTCTGTGCGGCTGTTGTGGCTTTTCCATAAGCAAGAAAGAAGCACTCACACTTAACATTCAAACATCTTACAGTACGTAATGCTACATGTACATACAGTTTACTATCACTGTTTCAAAGTAAGATTTACAAACTGTTTTACATCTTGTGCTTATGGCTTATGATTCATGCCACCCACCTCAGCTTTACTCCCAAACAAAATCATTGTGATTCAGTTTGACAGAATCATTAAAAAGAAGAAAAAGTCAAGCAGCTGTGAAGACCCAGTTCAGATTTAAACAGGTTTTTTTTTTTTTCACGAATCTAAAATAACCACCTCATTAACTGCTTTCTCGTTGCTTTCTCAGGTGAATCTGAAATCAATCGTTCTTTCAGGTCAAAAGACATTATCTCTGCACCCAATGCAATTTCGGCAGCCGATGCAAAGGCGAAAGTTTCAAGCTCGAGGAGCTTATTAGTGTTTAATTTCCACTCCAGATACAATGCAGCTCTTTCAGCGGAGCAAATAGTTCCCACAATATCGCATTGTGATAAAACCACGGCCTACAAGCTAGCTAATGGTCAGCGCTTTTGTCCTTTCTCGACTGAACTCGGTCCGCTTTTGTGCCACAGGTAGAAGCAGGTGCAAGGAACCTAATTCCTTTTCTTTCCCCTTCTAACCCTTTCCGCACTCTTCTCCTCCTCATAGACAGACAATCAATACTTTATCAGCCGCCAGACAGCCAAAGCTACAGCCGTGCCACCAGAGAAGCAATTAGCCGCCTTAACAAAGACGGACGCTTGTCTACGTCCCGAACAAAAGGAAGCGCTGGCCGGGAGAGAGAAAACAAACTCCACATCAAGGTGTTTTTGTCACTTTGCATTTGGATGCCAAGCGCCTCACGCCGGCCCCTAATGGATATTGAATAGACAGCCGCACATTAGGAAACCACAGCAAACAAACAAACAGTCCTTATCGGGCCAGGCTATTCATTGAAAACGCAACGTGGGAACCCTTGAAGAGAGGGAACGAATGAGAGAGAGGCTTCTTTGTTCAACTCATCCCTTGAGCATCCGCCCGCCGTTACATTTTTTTTTCCCGCGACGATCATTCAAAGCTAATTGGGTGACAGGAGTTCTGAGTCGGCAATATCTGGTGTTTGCTTTGACACAAAGGCGAATCTCAGCAGGGCAAGATGGCGCGTAAACAAGCGTGACAGTCACTCCTGACGCTCTACTATTCATTTGTTAATTAAGACGGATGACTCATTACGGTCTCGTAAGCGACGTGTGCTTGGAAGAGAGATGCTTCACGCCGATGTCAGTTGTATAATTGATGCCAGAGCTTGCCGGAGATCTGACGCGCTCTTCCCTCACATGTTTTCCAACCAGACGAGGGCCTTTCATTCACTGATGACACACAGGAGGCGGCGTGGGTAAGCCTGCGGCGGAACATACACTACTAGCCTACGCACTCCAAAAAGGGCATCATATACTGTACTGTACAGCGCCGACACGCACGCGTCATTTCACACGTTTCCAAAAATAAAAATCTGTCTCGGAAGGCAAGCCCAGATTCTGTATTTAACCTCAGACGACTTGTCCAATGAGACACACAGTCTGTTCAATGTTCACCCGATTACACAAAGAGCTGTTGGATCACTTTAGGTTGCACAGAGAATCCTTATTGATTAACTTTTTTAAACAGTCATTTTTTTCTGGCTTCTACCTCTGACAGCTAAACCTCATGTTTTTTATCGCTAAAATCTTTTTTGGGGAGCTAAAATATTTTAAAACACGTTACAAAGTGGAACTTCTTGATAAAGATACTGTTATCATCTCCATGTAAACTAAAAAAGGGAGTAAACCTGGTGTCTGAACTAGGATTGAGGTGTATTAACTGCTGAAGTTTTGTTCCTCGCCACTGTTGCCTCTGGCTTTCTTGGTTTGGGATTTGTGGAGCTGTGCATCGATGCATTTGCACCTCAGTGTTTGGACTTAAAGCAGTGAATTTAAAACCACACTGAACAAAACTAAACTCAACTTCAGGTCTAAAAACTGGACTGACTCAGTTTCAATTTACTAGAACTTTTATGTAGAGCTGCTTTGACACAATCTACATTGTAAAAGCGCTATAATAAAGATGAATGAGTGGTTATCTACAAAAAAATGCTTTAACCCTTTATGGTGTTCGGGTCTTTGACACCCATTTTCAGTTTTTTAAAAAGAAAAATTAAACAATTGATTATTTTTTCAACCTGAAATTCATTGTCTTTGGCTTTTTTAGTGTGAAGAACATAAATCCGAACAAATTTTCAACGACCGCATAAATGTACCTCCCCCCACACATTTACAGTACATACAAGGTGTTCGGGTCCACTAGACCCTGGTCTAATAAAAGTCTTGAAAGTGTAGGTCCAGTGTTCCCACACTCTGTCTTCCTCCTTTCTTCTGCCCCCAACCTCATACCCTGTCCCATCTGCGAATTAGGGGCATAGTACTAAAAATAAGACTTCGCCAGTGTGGTTCCTTATCATAACTGATCAAGATGGCCAAAAGATTATCTGCTGCGAGGGCCTTGCAATTAATTGAGGAAGAGAGAGGGGCTTCTGGTGATGATGTCCATGACCATAGTGGGAACAATACGAAAAAACTAATCTGTGGGTTTTATTTTTTTAATAACATTAATAATAATAATAATAATAATAATAATCATAATAATCATAATCATAATAATAAAAAACGAGAAGCACATTTATTCAACAATATGATCTAACAAAGGTAACGTGGAAAAATTAACCACGTTAGCGGTGCATATGGCTTGTAATTGGGATTAAGTAATCATTTGTTGAGTAATTTGACAAAAAATTGTTTGATAATGTTAATTTGGAAAGCCAAAACTCTAGAGGTTCCACCAGACCTATGAAAACTGGCCAAAATACGTAATCAAGTAACCAAAGAGTAACCAAAATCCGAACACCACACAAGGGTTAATGATTTTGTCTTTAGTTAAACAGTTAAAAACAAGATGCATTTCATTAAAAGGCAGACTTAAATAAATATTGTTATTACTTAGAAGTTCCCCACATTTGTAATGTCATAAAAGATTTCCAATTATGGCTATCCTCTGCACAAAAACCTAAAGCAGCACATTGATTTTAATGAAAAATGTTGCACCAAAATATCAGGAGTTGTAGACTTTTTAGAATGATCATGCTAAATGTGAAATTCATAGTATATACAATATATATTAAAGTAAAAGTATTTTAGTACAACTTATGAATGGTAGTAAAAGCTGGAAAAGCCGCAAAAAATGTGATATTAATCTAAAGAAGTGCTACCACTGTACTTATTTCTATATTATTTAATAAAACAGATTTCCGACAAACAGCCATTCTTTACCCATTCAGCTAGACGGAAGCTGCTCTTATATAATGTTGAAAAGCTGCCTGGAGGCGTTAATAATATAGCCGCCGAGTGAACTGACTTGCTTTAAAGTACTCATTAATTTTGAACAGACAGAAACTTTGATCACAAAGTCAACACAATTTTTTTTTCCCATTATTCCTCTGTGTACTGTTTGCGGAGACGGTTATGCAGTTTTTTTTTAAATGCACCAATTTTTCCAGTCCAGACTATTGAGTTAAAATCAGAGCACTGTGTTTGATGACCTCCTTCAGCTTCCGTTGACTTCAAATGACTTTGCAACTTCATGTGAACTGATGTAACAAAGTACTGGAAACATTCCTTGGAGATCATGGCCAACACTGATATGATAGAATCACACAGTTACAGCACATATTGCAATATATGATGAGGATTCTGCATGATGCAAACCCCCAGTTCCAGCACAACCCTAATGTTCTCTACTGGATTGAGATTTGATGACTGTGGAGGCCGTTTGATTATAGTGAACTAATTGTCACGTCAGTCCCTCCAGAATTTAGCAATCACAGCTCTAAATGAAAAACTACAGCTTAAAATGTTTTGGCATTTAGCTATGTGAATTGAATGCTAGTCTTCTAGTTGCTCCATCTATGCATCTGTCACTCCTAGTTAGTGAACCACTTCAAGCTTGCTTATGTTCACACATCTATCTCACTTTCTTTCACACACACACAGAGTGGCATCCTTTCCATCAACTGCTTAAGTTTCACCTTACCTTAAAATTTCATTCGTTCATCCATTCATTTTCCTTCAGCTCAGTCACTTTATTCATCAGGGGTCGCCACAGCGGAATGAACCACCAACTTAGCCAGCATGTTTTATGCTGCACATGCCCTTCTTGTCGCCATCTAGTACTAGGAAAAACCCATAAACACTCATTCACACACATACATTTCATTTCCCTCGGCTTAGTCCCTTTATTAATCAGGGGTCACCACAGCGGAATGAACCACCAACTTAGCCAGCATATGTTTTATGCTGCGCATGCCCTTCTAGCCGCAATCTAGTATTGGGAAAAACCCATACACATTCATTAACACACAACATTTCATTTCCCTCGGCTTAATCCCTTTTTAATCAGGGGTCACCACAGCGGAATGAACCGCCAACTTATCCAGCATATGTTTTGCACAGCTGATGGCCTTCCAGCTGTAACCCAGCAGTCCCTTATTTAGCAGGGGTGGCCACAGCAGAATGAACAACAAACTTAGCCAGCATATGTTTTATGCAGCACATGCCATTCTAGCCAAAACCCAGTACTGGGAAACACCCATACACTCTCAAATACACACACACTCATACACTACGGCTAATTTAGTTCATCCAATTCACCTATACCACATGCCTTTGGACTGTGGGGGGAACTGAAGCACCCAGAGGAAACCTAAGCCAACACGGGGAGAACATGCAAACTCCACACAGAAATGCCAACTGGTCTAGCCGGAACTCAAACCAGTGACCTTCTTGCTGGGTGGTGACAGTGCTGATTGTGACTGTGAAGGCTGTTTGATTATAGTAAACTAATTGTCACGTCAGTCCCTCCAGTAGCAATCACAGCTCTAAATGAAAAACTATAGCTTAAAATGTTTTGGCATTTAGCTATGTGAATTGAATGCTAGTCTTCTAGTTGCTCCATCTATGCATCTGTCACTCCTAGTTAGTGAACCACTTCAAACCTGCTTATGTTCACACATCTATCTCTCTTTCTTTCACACACACACACACACAGAGTGGCATCCTTTCCATCAACTGCTTAAGTTTCACCTTACCTTAACATTTTATTTGTTCATCCATTCACTTTCCTTCAGCTCAGTTACTTTATTCATCAGGGGTCGCCACAGTGGAATGAACCACCAACTTAGCCAGCATATGTTTTATGCTGCGCATGACCTTCTAGCCGCAATCTAGTTCTGGGAAAAACCCATACACACTAATTCAAACATATACATTTAATTTCCCTCGGCTTAGTCCCTTTATTAATCAGGGGTCACCACAGCGGAATGAACCACCAACTTAGCCAGCATATGTTTTATGCTGCGCATGACCTTCTAGCCGCAATCCAGTACTGGGAAAAACCCATACACATTCATTAACACACAACATTTAGTTTCTCTCGACTTAATCCCTTTATTGATCAGAGGTCACAACAGCGGAATGAACCACCAACTTATCCAGCATATGTTTTACACAGCGGATGCCCTTCCAGCTGTAACCAAGCAGTCCCTTATTTATCAGGGGTCACCACAGCAGAATGAATCACCAACTTAGCCAACATATGATTAATGCAGCGCATGCCCTTCTAGCCGCAACCCAGTACTGGGAAACACCCATTCACTCTCACATACAGAGACACACTCATACACTACGGCCAATTTAGTTCATCCAATCCACCTATACCACATGTCTTTGGACTGAGGGGGAACTGGAGCACCCAGAGGAAACCTAAGCCAACACAGGGAGAACATGCAAACTCCATGCAGAAATGCTAACTGGTCTAGCGGGAACTCAAACCAGCAACCTTTTTGCTGTTAGGTGACAGTGCTAACCACTGAGCCACCGTTCTGCCTAGAAAATAGCAACCTTTTCTTTTTCAGTTGGTTTAGTCTTTAATTGTCTTATTTAAAGAGATTCAAATAAGAAATTTATCCAAACTCCTTGGTCATGTTTGAAGAAGATGCTAATGGTCTAATCTGATTAAATTATTTATGCTAAGCTAAGCTAAGCTAAATGTGTTCTGCCAGACCTGCAGATCTCCTGAATTGATTTATATAAGGTAAAACTCAACTTTTTTTTTTAAAATGGCCTTTTAAAACAAACAAAAAAAAGTGAGTGTTTCTTTAACAAGTTTGTAAACAGCTCTATATATTAATGTAGCAGTGAATCGACATGCATATAATCATCAGAATGTCTGATGTTTCCATAAGTGAAAGCGGGCAATGTATTTCAGCTGCCTGTAAAAACTAAATCTGTTCACATCGTGCAGTCAGACTCTCTGTTCTTCTTTAGGAGACGCACAATAGGCTTCAATGAGCAGCAGTCTTTATGCTTATTGTTAAACGGCAACACAAGATTAGATTCATGCACACGGTGCCAGGCTGCCTGCTATTATAAAACGAGTCAAACTCTGGCAGGCTTGAGACGCGGCGCACTTGGACGTCCTCGGTCGACTGCGCGTGGCACTCGTTGAGCAGTGGGAGTTGGTTTTTAATGGAAAGCGAACAGTGGGAGAGAATCTCCCTTTTGAACGAAGGAGCCCCCGCATTACACACACACACACACTACAACTAAGCACACACACACATACCACATGTTAGTATTAGTGGTTTATGAGAACTCTCCATAGGTATAACATGTTTTATACTGTATAAACTGCTTAAAATACACCCCTAACCCAAAATCCAACCCTCACAGGAAACCAGTGGCAAAATTTTGAATGTGTAAAGACCCTGTTAAGTATGATTTTAATGCTTTTAAATTACAAGGACACAAGGCATGTCCTCGTAAACCAGCTGAATAGAGTACAACTAGGTCACACCCATGTCATTATACAAATTTCTGTCCTTGTAAATCACCAAAAACAAGTATAAAGCAGTACACACACAAACTTGTACAGCTGCCTTTATGGGGACATGTACATTTAAAAGTACATTTTAAAGTACCAAATTATACATTTTCTGACCACACCCCAACCCTGCCTCTAAACTTAACCCTCACAGGAAACAATCAGCATTTTTGCTTTTTCAAAATTCTTTATTCTGTGTGATTTATAAACCATTTTTCTCATAGGGACCAAAAAAAGTCTGCACAAAGACAAAATGTACTGGTATTGTTATACATTTGGGTACATTTGGTCCCCACAAGACAAGAAATACAAGGAACACACACTACAATCAAACACACACATGTTGGTATTAGTGGTTTATGAGGATGCACCATAGACATAATGTATTTTATACAGTAAAAACTGTCCTTAACCCAAAACCCAAACCTCACAGGAAACCTGTGGCAAAATTTGAATGTGAAAAGACCTCACTTAGTATGATTATTAAGCGCTTTAAATTACAAGATGTCCTCATAAACCAACTAAGTAGAGTACAACTAGGTCATATGCATGCAATTATAACCCTTTCTGTCCTTGTAAACCATCAAAAGCATTAAACGCAAACAACTTTCACAGCTATCTTTATGGGGACATGTACATTTTACTGTATGACCACATCACATCCCAAGCCTTCACCCTCACAGAAAACAATCTGCATTTTTATACATTAAAAAAAAACTTAATTCTGTGTAATTTGAGCCGTTTTCTTCATGTGGAGCAAAAAAGGTCCCTCAAGGTCAATATTTATGGGGAAATTTTGAAATACAAGCCACACACACACACACACACTACAACCAAACACATACAAATACTCGCATTGGTACTAGTGGTTTATGAGGACTTATAATGTATTTTATACTGTATAAACTGCTTATTATACGACCCTGACCCAAAACCTCATCCTCAATCATTAAATTATAGAAATTATAGAAATTTCTGTCCTCGTAAACCACCAAAACCAGAACACACACACAAACACAAACTTGTACAGCTATCTTTATGGGAACATGTACATTTAACTGTACATTTTATGACCACATCACATCCCAACCCTTCACCCTCACAGAAAAAAAAATCAGAATTTTAGCGTTTAAAAAAATGTATTCTTTGTGAATTATAAGCTGTTTACTTCATGTGGAGCAAAAAAAGTCCCCTCATGGTCAAAATTTACTGGTAATGCTATATTTATGGGGACATTTTGAAATACAAGGTACACACACACACACACTACAACCAAACACACACAAATGCACGCATTGGTACTAGTAATTTATGAGGACTTTCTATAGACATAATGTATTTTGTACTGTATAAACTGCTTATTATACAACCTTAACCCAAAACCTAATTCGAAATCAGTAAAGGAAACCTGTGGCAACATTTGAATGTGATAAAAACCTTGTTTAGTATGATTAGGGGCTTTAACTTACAAGAACACAAGGTATGTCTTCATAAACCAGCTTAGTAGAGTACAAGTAAGTCTTACACGAGCAATTATAGAAATTTCTGCCCTCGTAAACCACCAAAACCAGAACACACATACAAACACAAACTTGTACAGCTATCTTTATGGGGACATGTACATTTAACTGCATTTTATGACGACATCACATCCCAACCCTTCACCCTCACAGAAAAAATTTGAATTTTAACAATTAAAAAATGTATTCTTTGTGAATTATAAGCTATTACTTCATGTGGACCAAAAAAGTCCCCTCAAGGTAAAAATTTACTGGTAAAGCTATATTTATGGGGACAATTTGAAATACAAGGTACACACACACACACTACAACCAAACACACACAAATACACGCATAGGTACTAGTAATTTATGAGGACTTTCTATAGACATAATGTATTTTATACTGTATAAACTGCTTATTATACAACCCTAACCCAAAACCTAATTCTAAATCATTAAAGGAAACCTGTGGCAACATTTGTATGTGAAAAAAACCCTGTTTAGTATGATTAAGGGCTTTAACTTACAAGAACACAAGGTATGTCTTCATAAACCAGCTTAGTAGAGTACAAGTAAGTCTTACACAAGCAATTATAGAAATTTCTGTCCTCGTAAACCACCAAAACCAGAACACACATACAAACACAAACTTGTACAGCTATCTTTATGGGGACATGTACATTTAACTGTACATTTTATGGCCACATCACATCCCAACCCTTCACCCTCACTGGAAACAATCTGCATTTTTATACATTTAAAAACTTAATTCTGTGTGATTTATAAGCAGTTTACTTTAAGTGGACCAAAAAAGTGGTCCCCTCAAGGTCAAAATTTACTGGTAATGCTATATTTGTGGGGACATTTTGAAATACAAGGTACACACACACACACACACACACTACAACCAAACACACACACATACATGCACAAAGACACACGCAGAGCTGATGAGTAACGTGAACGGCGGGTGAATGGATACGGCTTCATGAATTCGACAACCTCCTCAACACGTGCCCGTATGACAGGCTGAGGACGTGCGGTGGGCAGAACAGCAGGAATCAGTCTGAATCAAGCACACTTTCCCTCTCTGTCGCTGTCAATCATAACATATCTTCCCCATCTCTCGTTCTCTACCCCTGGGTGCACAATCCATCCCAGAATCCTTTGCTTTCATTACTGCCGGCTAGATTCCCTGCTCACCTGCTGTCTGTTTGGCCCTCACCTCTCTCTGAAGTGACCAAGACCTGCATCACATTCACATCACACATTCGACATTTACAACCAATGCAATCCCTGCATCCCCTACATGAGGCCAGAATATATAGCAGCACTTCCTTAACCGAAAGAAATTGCACAATATATTGTTTGTGAAAGCACATTCTCAGTCCCTTCTCTGGATTTTAGAACGCAATGTCAAAGCTTTCTTCAGAATTTGCCATTTTATTTATTTTTCTACAGCATATGGAGATGCATAGAGTTACATGCCTCATTTTTATGGTAATACTTAGCAGAAAAGTTGAATAAATTGTATAGTTTATACACAAAGTTTATATTTTTATGTTTCAAATAAGTCCGTATGCTATTTAGTTACTTAAATATAATGTAAAATGCATGTAATTAGATTATATAATCATTTGATGCGATATTACATATTTGTAGTTATAAATGCAGAACTCATATATCACAACAAACATACATAAAAATATATGATTTTATTTTCAGTCAAACAATTTATTGTATAGCACCCAATTTATTAGTTCATGTTTATTTATTTATATTTAAATGGGTTATTAATGCATATAAAATGCATATCCTATTTGACATTTGATTATTTTCACATATTTAAGGTGTTTTAAATTTTTTTTAAACATATATTCATTTATACGGCAGTTCTGTCTGGTTCTTGAATCTAAATGGCTGATAGACGTGCCATATTCTGTAAATAACAGCACTCGTCCGGCCTCTTCACCCTTTACCCTTGTGTATTACTCCGCCCACGTACAGCGACAAACAGAGGACACTTTACAGTTTGACAAATATTGCAGCTGTTGGACAACATAATGTACTTTAAAAGCTTTTTTTTTTAGTTGAGAATGTAGTGGTTTGGATTGCAACTATGCAATTTATTTATAAGGAGAGTGCCTATTTTAAAGGGTCATGAAACACGACACACTGCTAAAAACATTATCAGGACACATATATTTTACTAAAAATTGAAAATTGGTTGTTTTTGCGTTATTTCAAGCAAATTCGTACTTCCCGTTTGAAACTAATTTTTGAAGCTGCGTCACAGCCATGAGATCTTAGCGTGCATTTTCACATTTTTAAGGTGTTTTTAAATTTTTTTTTAGATATATATTAATTTATACAGCAGTTCTGTCTGGTTCTTGAATCTGATTGGCTGATAGATGTGCCATATTCTGTAAATAACAGCACTCGTCCAGCCTCTTCACCCTTTACCCTTGTGCATTACTCCACCCACGTACAGCGACAAACAGAGGACACTTTACAGTTTGACAAATATTGCAGCTGTTGGACAACATAATGTACTTTAAAAGCTTTTTTAGTTGAGATGGTAGTTGTTATGTTAGGATGGTGCCTATTTTAAAATATTTATAATTTCTGAGAGATGCTTTTATGATTTTTGTGAAGACCCAGAGTTTGTTGCTTCTTTGGCTTTTTCTTTGTTATTTATTGTGAATTGTGATTTCCTGAATGCAACAGAGAAATACAGGGAAATTTTTGCTGTTCAGCCTTATAATCTTAAAATGTGAGCAAAATAATTTTTTAGGAGATTATTTTATAATAATATATATATATATATATATATATATATATATATATATATATATATATATATTTATATATATATATATATATATATATATATATATATATATATATACACACACACACACGCACACACACACACACATATATATATATATATATATATATATATATATATATATATATATATATATATAAAGTAAATATTTCATATACTTTATGAATGTACAATTAATAAGCATGTTATTACATGCAATTTTACAAATTTGTAGACATAAACCTACATCCTGTAAAAATAATGGTGATCATTATTTCATAACTAAAATTACAATGTAAATCCTTATTGAAAAATATTTTACATAAATAAAAATAAAATTTATATATAAAAATAAAAATAAATAAAATTTCATTTTACATAAAGCATGATCACAAATACACATATTCTGTGTAATAAAAGCTGAATTTTTTATACAAAATGAAATGTTTTAAATCAATCCTAAAGTGAATACACAAAAAGCTCCAAAAATATTATACACACACCAATAGCTGACAAAAAACAAACAAACTGGAATCTCCCAGTAGTGTAGATCTACTCATCCACATAATCCTCCAGATTTAAAACTCTCTGCACCAGTGTTAAAACTCTATCTAGGCCTATAGGCGACATTGTTTGTCCTTGTTTGCCGAACTTCTCCTTTAAGTGTGCATATGTGCCTCTACATGCGGAACGGTATATATACAGCATTCTCTATCTCCATATGTCCCGGCTCCTGTTTATCCCTCTCTCCATCTCGGCGACATCCCTGTCTCACGTTATCTCTCTCCCACACACATTCTGTCTTTTAAAGCTGTGTATCTATCGCTCTCACTCCCCTTTCAGCCCGTCCATTCATTCCATCTATCTCCCCTTGTCTCTTTCTGTCTCTCTGATGGACTGGAAGCGGAAAGGAACTACTTTTCCCCTCCAATATCACTGATTCCATCAACTTTTCCGCCCCCTTTTCTCCTCCATCAGAAAACCCAGACAGATGTCGCATCCCTTTATATGGAGATCTTTGACAGCTAAGACGAATCGCGTGATGTATAGCATGCGCACGCCGGTTTAAAAATTATCAAATAAAACAACAACAAAAAAAACACCATTGGAATTATGTGCCTGTGGTCGGGGTGGCATCTCGGCGACTGTGATTACGCTGTTATCAGAGTGTGTCCTCTACGAAATGGGTTTTACAGGATTTCATTTGCTCTATATGAGGGAATCAGGTGCAGAATAGAACATCTACTTTACTGGTGTGATAGACATGGAGACACGCGACCCAGGGCAACACATATTACACACACACACACACACACACTAGTTATCATGTGGCAGCTGTGAGGAAGTTTGACACTGGCTGCCATTTCTCTTTGTTATCCAGACAATCGGAGCGGAGCAGAATGTTTCTTCTCTCTCTCCGCTCTATATAAAGCTTTGGGCTGCAGTGTCTGTCAGAAGGGTACCAAGTTTTCGACAGAAGAACTTACTGTACGATTCAAAGTGAAACTTTAGTGGGAAAGAACTCCTGGGGTTTTGGGAAGTGTTGAGAATTACAGCATCCCTAAAAAGGGAAGATATGACCTTTTCCGTCTTCTTTTTTGCTCTAATACACTGGCATTATCATTATAGCCACTTTATTAGAGACAAGCTGTTAGCAGAAAAGCAACCCCGATGGATTTAGGCATGTAGACAAGGTCAAGATGATCCGCTGAATGTCAAACCGAGCATCAGAATCAAGGTAGAAGGTGATTTAAGTGGCTTTAAACACCCGGTGGTTGCTGTTGTGGAAAGAGTAATGTACTCTTTCCTGTACTGAAAAGTATATTAACATACTCTCCTCAGGACAAGACTGAACCATAGAAAAAAGGGTTGGACGATGTCAACTAATTTGACATCGTACAATGTCTAATGTGAAACATCGCGATGGACCATGGCATCGTCATCGTAGGTGGTGCTGAATTCATTATTTATAAATAAATAATTAATTCGTGAGGAATTAATTGTTTGTAGCCTATGGTTTCAACTACCTGACCCACATGGAATTTGTTTAACTAAATCATAAATAAATAAAGATTACACACAAATTACCACCTGTCAATCACATTTTCCTCAGGACTCTGGCATGAATAGGCAGAGTGATCTGTGTCGTTATAATGATTTCGACAAACTTGGATGGTAAATAAGGTGCACAACTAATAGCAACCAACCAACAGTATCTGAGGTTTTCACTAAAATTACTGAGTAAAAGTGTGTGTTACGTGCCAGCCCATATTGGTTATTGATGTTTGTGTTATGTGTCTCATTGCGTCTTTCTTTCTATCACTCCACTTCACTTCCTTGTTTTTGCCTACTGCTGTTCCTGATTGGCTGGTTCACATCCACTTGATGCAACCAATCCTGACACTGCCTTACGCTGATTGGTTCCTTTGTAACAACTTGATTCCAGTCTCAGCCAATCAGATCACTCCAGCTCACTATATATTTTTTGTCTGCCAGCAGTTTGCCAGTGTTTGCTTTGACTTGTTATTGGTTTCTGCCCTTGTTTGCTTGCTTGATTCTGTGGTTATATCCCCATTTTGTCCAGTTTTGTTGTGATATATTGTCTGTCTTATCCTCTATTTACACTGTGTTGTCATTCATTCCCTTTCCTCATGTTTCCCTACAGAGGTTTGGTAGAAAGACTGGTAGGTAAGTAGGTCACGTGTCATACATAGGAGTTCAACTGTCTAGAGATACACTAGGGAAGTGGGTGAGCGCCAACCTGTGGTATTTTTGGTTAAGTGGATAGTTAGTGTAGTTTAGATAAGACGTCCTGGACGTTGAAGATTTATTTTTCACATTATTGTTTATCAGACTAGATTTGAGGGGATTTGATGTTAGACTGTTTGGTTTTGATAGTTTCTTTGCTTTAGCGCCATTCATAGCCATTCTTTCTAATTCATGATTTGTTTTGGTTGTGATTTTGGAAATATTGTAAATAGCTCACTTACTGCTTCACTTATAACCACCATAAATCAATTTATTTGCACAGGATTTTTTGTATGTGGTCATTACTTTGAGTACCATTTTCTTTGAGTCATTCATTCATTTTCTTGTCGACTTAGTCCCTTTATTTATCCGGGGTTGGCGGAATGAACCGCCAACTTATCCAGCAAGTTTTTACGCAGCGGATGCCCTTCCAGCCGCAACCCATCTCTGGGAGAGATCCACACACACACATTCACACACATATACTAATCCACTACGGACAATTTAGCCTACCCAATTCACCTGTACCACATGTCTTTGGACTGTGAGGGAAACCGGAGCACCCAGAGGAAACCCACGCGAAGAAACTCCACACAGAAATGCCGACTGAGCCGAGGTTCGAACCAGCGACCCAGCGACGTTCTTTCTGTGAGGCGACAGCACTACCTACTGCGCCACTGCCTCGCCCATTTGCTTTGAGTGTTTGTTTTAACAAGATCCTTGGTCAAGTGTGCAGCCCCACTCCCCTAGACTGCCCAGGGGTTGTAACAGCGTGAAAGCAAAAGATTGAAGCTGTGTACTGATGCTGACACGTTACCTGGTAGATTCAAAAGACCGAAGAGTCCTTAGAAGGGGACAAGATTAATTAAATATCACGTTTAACAACTATAGTAAAAAGAGATCCAGCGGTATATCTTTAATAAACTGTACAATGTACACTGCTCTCTTGGCTGACTGCTGTGTGTGTGTGTATGTGGTCACGTGATGTGTTTTCAGCAGTGTAGTGTGGATGGGGAGATCATTTCAGAAATGTGAAACGTCAATGTAGACGTGATTTGTTTTCTTTCTAAAATGCCAAGACGTATAAGTGTAAACAGGACTGTGTGTATTTTTCGCAAGCAGGTTGCTACTGTGAAAAGGGCTGAGGATCACGATGCCGGCTCAGCATTGTCTATCGATTCAACCCTAATAGTAAATAAATTGTATTCGGAAATACGTCAATGTCTCTGTTGATTTCATTACTACAACGCTAAAGTCATAAACTGTCAAATGACACAAAACATGACAAAGTTATATGAAGGAAGGTCACGAGCAGATGAATTGTGTATGGTAAAAAGCAAATGGTTTACTGGAGGCAAATGGAAGAGATGTGTATTGGAGCTGTGAACAACTCTACCACATCAGGAGGAGTCATCCTTTATTTGCAGTGACCCAGTAGTCCTTCATTAGCATTGAAGAAATGGTATATAATATTTCCTCAGCTTATAATTCACTATTTCAAGAGTTCACACTTAGCTGATGATTGATAATAAAGCTAGTTTGGCGTGCTGTCCCGGGAGAGAGCCCTGAGCTTATAAGATCCTCGAGCCCTGGGCTCCCTCCCGTTGCAAGGCGAGAGGGGAGTTTGAGCTCAGGTAGATCTCGATGACTCCCCCTCTTGCTTGCTGTAGCTAAGTGTCAGATATGGATGCTGAAAGGTGTACTCAGAGTTTAGCTAAAGTATTTGGATTAATTGTTTAGAGTGCATGTTTTGGAACTGTGGGAGGAAACCGGAAACCCACGCGACCACGGGGAGAACGAGCAAACTCCGCACAGAAATGCCGTCTGGTTTAGAAAGGAATTAAACCAGGGGCATTCTTGCTGTGAGGCAACAGCGCTAATCGCTGGCCACCGTGACGCCCGTTTGAAAGGAGGGAAAGTAGGGTTGGGTGTGTGGGGGGGGGGGGGGGGTTCTTCAAGACGAAGATATTGAGATGAGAAAAGTCTGGTTATTTATAGTGAGTTAAGGACCGTCTGATAGGATAATCAGTCATTAGCTAAAGTTGGAACAGCTGTGAACAATCATCCTCTCGAAATTTGTTTATAAATAAACTTCACATATCAAACCATGATGAACTACAGCATCAGACGAAAACGCCAATGCCAACCAGGAACAACAAACTGAGGCTAAAATTTAAAATTTACAAACATTTACCAAAAATGGAAGAGTCCGATGGGAGATCTTGATCTGATATAATAACTTATGCAACATTTCTATGGTAGGGTCAGAATTATATCAAACAACATGAAAACATGGATCCATCCCAAACATATATCAACAGATCAGGCTGCTGGTGGTGTAATGATGTCTTGGATATTTTGTTGACACACTTAGCACCAACTGAGAGTTATTTAGGCACCACAGTCTACCTGCATATTGTTGCTGAACGCGTTCATCTCTCTGTGATCACAGTGAGCTCATGTTGTGCCGGCTACTTTCCAGCGGAATAACACACCAAGCCACAAACCTCAAATCATCTCAAACTGTGTTCAAGAAACCAATGACAATGAGTTTACCATGCTCTAATGGCCTCCACAGTCAACCAGATGCTTTTGCGTTGTGTTGGAACGGGAGATTCACAACATATAAGTGCAGACAAAAAATCTGCAGCAACTGTGTGATACTGATCATGTTATTATGGACCACACTCTCTGCGGGATAGCTCCAGCACTCGGTCGAATCTATGACACAATGCATTAAGGCAAAAAGAGGGTCTATCCTGGTACTAGTTAGTAAACCTTATAAAGCGACCAGAGAGTGTTTATTACCATTATTATGTGCCACTTGCATCACCCAGAATAATGACTGTTTTCTTTAACACTTACCCTCTACCACTGTCTTCCATTCCCAACTACACAGATTGGCTTTCCAGTTGCATCTGCACAAAAATTGGGTTTGAAGGAAGACCAGTATTGGATGTAAAGAATTAGGATTTTGCTGTGTTATTTAAGCCCTGATTTTAAAGGTTTCCTCTATAGTAATTAAAATGTTCTTGGTATAGGTCATAATGGGGTTTTGACTGTATAATTAAGTTTTTTAATAGATAAGAGTTATAAAGTGATTTTGGTTACCACTAATTTAGAAGTTCACACTGGATAAAAATAGTTTTTCCAACATGCTTTTGATATGTTTTCTTGTAGAATAAAAAATAAATGTTTTAATCAAGATACCTGTAAAAGTTTGCTCAGATATTACATTCTGCTGTCTGAGAGATGTGAAAATAGAGAAATTTGTTGATGACAATGGCGTTGTGGTTAGTGCGTTGACACATGGCACTCTGGTGCTCACAACGACCCGAGTTTGATTCCCACCTCGAGGTCCTATGCCGATCCTTCCCCTCTCTCTGCTCCCATTGCTTTCCTGTTAATATTTTCTACTGTCCTATCCATTAAAGGTACCCCCCCCCCAAAAAAAAAAAAAAAATAAATAAATATATATATATATATATATATATATATATATATATATATATATATATATATATATATATATATATATATATATATATATATATATATATAATTAATTAATTAATTAAAAAAAACAAAAACAAATTTATGTGTAAAACTGGAAAAATAAATGGGTTAAAAAGGGATAAAATAATAATAATAATAATAATAATAATAATAATATTTTTTTTTTATATAGCCCTTATTATAGGTTTAAAAAAATTACCTACCATACAGTGTGTAACGGCACTAAGTTAATGAAAACAACCAGCTGAGGTTCAAATCTGAAAGTGCACTGTGTTTAAAACTATTGATTCTTAAACCAGAGGTGGAAAGAATAAAAAATCTTCTACTTAAGTCCTGTTACTTCCAAAAAATTATACTCAAGTAAAAGTAAAAAATTCATTCATCAAAAATGTACCTATGAGTAAAAAGGTAAAGAGTAGCTGTTTCTCAAAAATGACAAGTGGATACACAGAGATAAGATTATTTGACATCTTTTCTTTTATAGCTTGCATGTATGACTATAACTGTGCGAATAACTAAGGCCCAATCTCAATTCTACCACTTAGACCTTCCCCTTACCCCTATCCCTCGTTTTGCACATGCCCGTGAAGGGATAGTGGTGTCCCAATTCTCTTTACAGTAGCTTGAAGGCGTAGGGCTAAGGGCAAGGGGTATACACCCCTTCAAACGAAGATTTTTCAGGACCACACTCGAAACCAAGGGGTAAGAAAAATTTCCCAGAATACACCAGCCTCAACTGCACCCCGAAGTAAGGAGAACCACTAATTAGTATTTTTTGCCATAGTACGAATTTTTAAAACAAACAAACATGTGTTTTAATACATTCATACCACGTTTGTGTTCTACCCTCATGCTTAAAAAATGTTTAAAAAAAAAGAAAGAAAAAAAATCGCTAAATTTCGCGATCTAAAATACCTAATAATAACTCCTGTACAGCATCCCACAACATTCTGACACTTGATGACACTGAAATGCCCTGTCAGAAAAGTCTAGTGGCTGAGACTGGCCTTTTTACAGTGTCTGCTATAATGTTCATGTTGTTTTTGGTGTTTACATGATGAATATGGCCACTGTGTAAATACACAGTACAGTTACGATATTATTGCCACATTAGATCGTTATGATGACATGATATATGCCTTCAGGGATTTCCTGAAGAAAAATACCAAAAAAAAAAAAAACCAACTGGAATAACTACAGCAGTCGCGATCGTATAGTCTCATATGAAGCATCAGATTGCGAGGACATATAATGAATTGAGCAGGTCGTGTAGTGCTCTCCCAATTCTTAGGGGTAAATTTTGAAACCCTTCCCCTTAACCCTTGGTTGTAAGGGCTAAGGGGAAGGGGTAGGGGTACAAAAATAGAATTGGGATTGGGCCTAAGTGCTTCATACATAGTTTACCTTGCTGGGGCTGACAGGCATTTAGCTGAAAACGTTCCAAAATCAGGCGACACATCCAACCCCAGCAACAGTAAATATACAAGTTTACTGCAGACTTTTTTCACTGCAGTGATGTGGTTTCCGGGCGCATTTTTCTTCTATTTCTGTTGCTTTACTTTATATATATATATATGTCTTTTTTACTCAGTAACATATATTATTTAAAATGTAGCGAAGTAACAGTAACGTGAGTAAATGTAATTTGTTACTTTCTACCTCTGTCTTTAGCCAAATAGCAGGGCTCGAAATTGTGACCGTTTTTGTCGGATATGCGAGCTCTTTAGGGTGGATGGCAACATCCACAGCCTGAGGTATCAAGACATTTGTGCTGCCCATTACATTACAAATTACAGGTGAGGGCAAAATCTTCAGCAGGATAGTGCTCCTCATACCTCAGCCTCCACATCAAAGTTGCTGAAAGCAAAGATGGTCAAGGTGCTCCAGGATTGACCAGCCCAGTAAACCACACATGAACATTATTGAGCATGTCTGGGGTAAGATGATGGAGGAGGCGTTGAAGATGAATCCAAAGAATCTTGATGAGATCTGGGAGTCCTGCAAGAACACTTTCTTTGCCATTCCAGATGACTTATTATATAAGTGATCTGAGTCATTGCAGAGATGTATGGATGCAGTCCTCCAAGCTCATGGGAGTCATACACATTATTCATTCTGTTTCCACTGCAGCATGACTTTATATTCTATACTGTCATTATTTCTGTTAAGTGACAAGACTTTTGTCTAAGCAAAGTCAGACCTTATGTCCTAATTAAATAATAAAAAAATCAATGCATGATCATGTTTTTGTTTGTTAAAATAAGCGTAATCTAGAGGCCTTTGCCTTTCATATAAGCCACTTCTGATATCAAATGATCAACTAGAGGTCAAGTTATTATTTGTTGTTCCTAAAACTTGGATAAGCGACAAGACTTTGAGGTAGTATATTTACTGATTAATTAAAGCCTCTGTAAAACTTCCCATACAAAATGTATTATAGTTTCACCCCAAATACCATTCTAGCTATTTGTTACTACAGTTCAGGGCCGGAGTGGGACTCCTTTTCAACCCTGGAGTTTCAAGCCTCAGACCGGCCCACCTCAGTTCACAACTGACTATATTAAAATAAGGTCATTTCCAATTCAGTTTCTAATGACACTATCACGTCTTTTTTTTTTTTGAGAAAACAGCTGCTTTAGAACTTCAAATGTTCAACAACCCTAACAGTATTATATGCCTTAACAATAAATATGAAAAAAATGTGTTACCCAAATGAGGATCAAACCCAAGCCAGTGACGTCATAACCTAACTTGCTAACCACTAGACCACAACAGCTGTACATTGAAAGGTAACTCATCTGAGTTATATCATCATTAACCTGCAGGCTGCTCATGAGGCTGCAAGAAAATAGATAAAAAGAGGAGAGCTGCGGTAAAATAATGAATAAGAAGACTGTGGTCAAGTAAATAAATAAATAAATTTAAAAAAAGTGACTGCTGAGAGCAACAGATTCTGGAGCTAGGGACATCGGCCCTCGCGGCCAAAAAACGGACCGGCCCACCGGGAATTCTCCCGGTCCTCCCGATTAGCCAATCCGGGCCTGCTACAGTTAATGTTTTTATAAACATCATCACCCAAAAGTTACTTAATAACAACGAGCCGAAAAACTGCAAGAGCATGTACTACTAATGTACAATACAATAAATTGATAATAAGAAAAAACAATGTTCTTGTAGTTGCCCAGGTGTAATTATTTGCTAGATCTTGCTCTGGATCATGTTAGATTTTGATGAAAAGCACAAAGATGTACAGAAAAAGTATTGAACTTATAATAGTTGCAGAAACAAAACAGTGGAAAAACCCCCCGATCAATTTGTTACAGAAGCGAGCGACTTCTGAGAAATCCATCGCTCAATGCTGAAATGAGCAACAATTCCATTCAGTCAGAGTGTTTTAATCAGTACAGATGACAGTCGGGCGCAAGCAATGTGTCTGTGCGAAGCAAACATTCATTCATGTCATTTCACGGATCAAAACCGCCACGCAGAAGGGCTCCATTAATCAGCATTAACTCGCATCGAGCAGTTTTGACGTGACAGATCTCGCTATAGACGGCTCTCCTCTCACTTGTAATTCAACATGCCGACTTACGCTTGGACTGCAACTGAGCTTTCAAAAAAGAAAAAAAAGAAAAGGAGTAAGAACCTCTGAGGATCTGGCCCTCAGACAGGATGTGACTGGCTTACAGCTCCAGCTTTTAGACCTGGTGATTTCTCTGAGGATTGACAAAACGGACGCAGGCATCCGGGGGCGGCAGGACGGGCTCAGACAGGGACATGCGGACGCTCGCTCTATGTGTCATCCTGTTTTTTTTTTTCTCTTGCACTGGGTGAGATGGAGAGCGAGCGTGGAAGGACGGCGGTGACACATGGGCGAGCTGCTTTATTAAAATTCTGCCCACGGTGTTGCCCCTGACACTGACTCAGAGCACAGTCTACCCCTCCACCTGCTCCCGCAGAGGTCGATCTGCTAATGACGTGGCCATCGGCCCCCAAATGCCACTGGATTTCAGCCGATAAATAGACGAGGAGAGATTTCGTGTCTTCTGAAATGCCGGGTTTAGTGGGCAAATGAATGTGTGTGTGTGTGTGTGTGTGTGTGTGTGTGTGTGTGGGTGTGGACTAAAAGGAGTTTAATACAAACTCACTCTTTAAAAAAATGAGGGTTTAAAGGGATAGTTCATCAATAAAATGACAATTTGCTAACTATTTACGTACCCTCATTTGGAGAAAGCTGAAACCTGTAACCATTGCAACAAATACTACAGACATCAATGCTTACAGAATTTTAGCATTCTTTAAAATATCTTCTTTAGTGTTTAACAGAAAAAAAACAAGTAAGGGTGAGTGAATAATGACAGAATTTTTTTCTTTAGTGTTTAACAGAAAAAAAACAAGTAAGGGTGAGTGAATGATGACAGAATTTTTATTTTTTTGAGTGAACTATCCCTTTAAGTAAAGCCATAGAACATTGTATCCCCAATAATCCTTCAGTAAGTTATCTTAGTTTACACAGCACTGTTTTTCTAAACACTGTTTCTTAAATATTTATTCATTTTGGTCATTCATTTATAGAAAGTTTTGTAAATGGGTTTTCAATCCTAACTTTTTTTTTATATTTAAAAAATACATTAACAAACAGTTTGCCTGATTCAAAAGTGTTTTCCATTTATCTATGGTTTTTAATTGCATTATGAGATTTTGGATTTTTGCTCCGTTGACTTTTGATGTTGGAGATTTTTTACACTTTATTAGTTTAAAACATTTTATTATACAAGAAATATCGTATGAAGAAATAAGTGAAATGACCAAAAATTTATTTAATTCACAATCCCAATAGTGACAATTTATCACTTTAAACCAGAGGTCTCAAACTCAATTCCTGGAGGGCCACAGCTCTGCACACTTTTGCTCCGACCCTGATCAAACACAGTTGATCCAAATAATGAAGGTGTTCAAGACTCTTTTAAACACCTCGATTATTTGGATCAGCTGAGTTTGATCAAGGTTGGAGCGAAAGTGTGCAGAGCTGCGGCCCTCCAGGAATTGAGTTTGAGTACAATGGTTTAAAGCAGTAATGGACAAGCTTTTTAGACCCGGGGACCACATCAAGTTTTCTGTTAAACATATAACATTTCTTAGGATCCAAAATATTTTGGTTGCTGCAATAGTCATTATATGAAGTCTCACTCTGTCCGCTCTATAAACAATTCCACAATTAATAAATAAACAATGACAATTAACGATGCTGCAATCCTTTATATTTGAAGTTAGCATGTTTTTTTTTTTTTTTTTTCAGATAAGACATCAGGTAGTGTTGTGATCTTCTATTGTCCAAATGCCTTTAAACTGTATGATACAAATTAGCAAGTTAGAGTTCACCAAGCAAGTGCTTCCAGTCTTTACAAAACTAATAAATACACTACCTGACAAAAGTCTTTTCACCAATCCAAGTTTTAGGATCAACAAATAATAACTTTTGGCTCATTTAGTATTAGAAGTGGCTTATATGAAAGATTAAGGTCTCTAGATTACGCGTACTTTACCAAAATAAAACATGATCATGCATTGATTTTTAATTATTTAATTAAGACAGTAAGGTCTGACTTTGCTCAGACAAAAGTTTTGTCACTTTTAATGTACAGAAATAATGTACAGTATAGCATATAGAGTCATGGAGCAGTGGAAAAAGAATGATTATTGTGTACGACTGCATCCATACATCTCTGCAATGACTCAAATAACGTATTAATAAAGTCATCTGGAATGGCAAAGAAAGCGTTCTTGCAGGACTCCCAGAGATCATCAAGATGCTTAGGATTCATCTTCAACGCCTCCTCCTCAATACTCAAGACATTCTCAATAATGTTCATGGGTGGTGACAGGGCTGGCCAATCCTGGAGCATTTTGATGTGGAGGCTTAAGTATGAGAAGGAGTGTTATCCTGCTGAAGAATTTGTAATGTAATGTGCAGCACAAATGTCTTGATACCTCAGGATGTTGATGTTTCATACCCCCATACTGAATTTAACCCCAAACCATGATCTGTCCTTCACCAAACTTCGATTTCTGTGAGAATTTTAGGTGCATGCGGGTTCCAATAAGTCTTCTGCAGTATCTGTGATGATTGGGATGCAGTTCAACAGATGATTCATCTGAAAAATCGACCTTCTGACACTTTTCCCATTTGTTCAACTAGAAGTCCAGGTATTATTTGCTGATCTTACGACTGGAATCGACAACAGGACTTTTGTCAGGTAGTGTATATTGTAACTAATACAGTGTGGCCGCACCATAATGTGTTTAGTCTGAAGACATGAGCTAGTACTTGACAACCAGTCAGACTTGGCATGCAGAATACAGCAGTTCTAGCTTGCTTCTAAGGAAATAACAGTTTGTATCAACAGGCACCAATACTTTATATTCCTCATTCAAAAAGGATAGATTTTTGTACTCCAGCTACAAACAGTGCTAGCTTACCATTTAGAATAACAATGCTGTTCACTTTCTGTATTGCAGACAGCTCATGCTGTTTGGAAAATATTTTGGTATTTTGCAAAAGCTACAGCCTGACAGACACTTACCGATAGCCGACCAACAGCTCTGCGTGTTATGGCCCTTGAAAACCTTACGAATACCAATTTAAGATGTTTGACAATATTAAGATAATATGTTGCATTTTGGCATGTTTTTTGACTTATTTATAAACTATTTCAAGAGTTCACACTTAGCTGATGATTTACAAAGCTTATTTGGCATGCTGTCCCGGGAGAGAGCCCCGAGCTCAAGGGCTCATCGAGCCCGGGGCTTCCTCCCGTTGGCAGAGCAAGAAGGGAGCCTGAGCTCGGTGGATCTCAGAACTCCCCTGCTGCTGTAGCTAAGGGAACGTAAGGAATTAGACAAGCTTGATTGTTATGTATGTTGAATGTCTTTGGATGGTGGGAGGAAACCGGAGAACCCGGGGAAAACCCACGCGGACACGGGAAGGACATACAAACTCCCCACAGAAACACCCACTAGGAACTAGGACCGGCAGTATTCTTGCTGTGTGGTTCGCAGTGCTAACCACTGGACCGCCGTGCCGCCCAATCACAGGTAAAGGAGGAGAATAGGGGAGGAGGGGGGGTTTCTTCCAAACGAAGATAAATTGAACTGAAAACTGAGGCTATTTATGGTGCCTTAGGGCTCATATGATTGGAAGATTAGTGATTAGCAAATACGAGACTGGCCGTGATAAATCATAAGCACGTGATCCTCTCAAAATTAGTTTATGAATAAACTTCACTTATAGACATAAAGTTCAATAAAAATATACTGGGTTTGAAGAATATTGTTCCTGGACTTCTACACTGAATTTAATAGCTTAATGTATAAAATTGTGAATGAGCTTGACTGTTTGTTGTCTTTAATAATAATGTCAAAAAACTAACATTTCTCAAAATGGATGAATCTCATTTTGCAACTAAACTCTTTATTTACAAACAAACAATCAAACAAACAAACAAACAAACAAACAAACAAACAAACAAACAAAAAACAGTAGATTTGCTATGTGTAAGTTTAAAAGTTTGCAGAGTTTTATAGAGTGTACTGACTCTCACAAAAGTATTTTAAGTTATTTTGTGTGATTAATATATTTTAAATAAACTGCAAACAAAACAGTATATCAACTTTTCTCTGATTCCTTCTTGAAACTCTTCCCTCCTAGTCACATACTGTACCTGTCTGATGGCTCATTATGCAGCTCATTATGCAGGTGTTTGTCTTCTCAGGTGTGACTCACTGCATAGTAATGATAGTTCACGCCTTCTTGCATAAACCAATTTCACTTTAAAATGTGACTTAGAATTTTTTATTCATTATATTGTTTTCTGTGAGCAAGTTAACAAGATGATTCTCACATCATTTTGAAGCAAAAACACTAGACTACCAGATCCAGTTCTCAAAAGTCTTGTGCACAAATGTCCTCTGTGTGTTTTATGGCCTTGTTTTAGTGACTTCAAAATTTTAGTTTTTCACTAACCACGCAAAACTGTTTCTTTCTTAAAAACACAAACACATACAAACATGCTGCTTAGGTATGATTGTAGCCCAACTTGTGCTGTTTACAGTGTTATCACACTTAAGCCATTAATATGTTTTTAAGATACTGAAAACAACACAAATGTCAGTGCATGTCAAAGCTTCTACAGAGCTCCAAAACACCCTCAGACCCCAGAGGGTTAAAGAACGTTCTGTGCAATGCAAGGCTCAGTGGATTTTAAATGTTCTTTAGGAAACCACTGATGTACGGTGGCTGAGAGACGCACTGCCAAAAGTTCAAAGTTCAAACAACACGTGCAAATAGAAAAACTAAATGAGAAAACATCTTCATTAGTTCGAAAATACAGACACAAATTCTCATGACGCAAAACAAATGCAAATACAAAAATGCACTGCAAATAGCACAGACCACACTGAGTATGTTTACACGGACACCAATAATCTGTTAAAAATTATATCTATTTTTTTAATACAATCAAGTCAACACTCTGATTAAGAATCTACCACATGAACAGCGATTTTTGATAACTTTAATCTAACTAAAGTCATAATCAAACTAAACAGAAATTGAATGAGGACATGGAGTATGCCAGTTTAAGTCGCATTATTGTAGTGCAGGGGTGGCCAATCCTGTTCCTGGAGATCTACCTTCCTGCAGATTTCAGTTGCAACCCTTATCAAACACACCTGTCTGTGATTATCAAGAGGATTTCAGGTCCTAATTAATTGGTTCAGGTGGGTTTGATCAGAATAGGAGCTAAACTGTACAGGAAGGTAGATCTCCAGGAACAGGATTGAGCACCCCTGTTGTCAGATTATTTATTATCGCCTCTAGAATCTGCCCATTTTGGTATCTGAGTACATATGCTTTATGTATTATACAAACATGGGGCCTGTCATTTAACTCAGTGGGCGGAGAAAACTGCACTCCTACATCCCATTATGGTAGGCCTCAAAATCACTGGGATTTGGATCCTATTTATCATCAGGAAATTTAAAAAAAGAGACTTGTTGGGTTTATATCACTCCAATATGACAGTGGACACACTATACACACAGTTCTGTCCAAACAGCTTACAAAAGATAATTTTCATTTTCAAAATTAAATTAAATTAAATTTTATTTTTAAATTAATTTTAATTTTCATCATATTTTTAAAATAAGAACTAAGGTCCTAAAACACTCAAGTCAAACGATTTGTATGTTTTTCTATTGTATTCATATTCAAAAAATTATATCAATTGCCAAAACACCTTTCAAAATGGTTATTGGTATTTGTTTTAATGCTGGGCACAGTGTAAATGTGATTGACAAAATGTTTGATCTCATTACCTTTTTTAACATAAACAATTTTCAGACAAAAAAGGGATTTAGGGCAACGCGGTGGCGCAGTGAGTAGCACGTTCGCCTCACAGCAAGAAAGTCGCTGGTTCAAGCTTCGGCAGGGTCAGTTGGCATTTCTCTGTGGAGTTTGCATGTTCTCCCCGTGTTGCGTGGGTTTCCTCCGGGTGCTCTGGTTTCCCCCACAAGTCCAAAGAAATGTGGTACAGGTGAATTAGGTATACTAAAATTGACCGTAGTGTGTGTGAATGAGTGTATATGAAGGTTTCCCAGTGATGCGTTGCAGCTGTAAGGGCATCCGCTGTGTAAAACATATGCTGAATAAGTTGGCGATTTATTCTGCTGTGGCGACCCCAGATATATAAAGGGACCAAGCCAAAAAGAAAATGAATAAATGAAAAAGGGATTAAACTTTTAATCTTTTATCATTTTGCTTAAATGTTAATTTAACAATGTTAAGACAAAGAAACAAGACAGAAATACTAAATATAGTACATGTTTGCAGTGTAGTGAGTGTGTGCACGGGAGTCTGTTTCTCTCCATAACTTGAAGTGCTGACTTGATTGAAACTAATTACTTTCATGGAAGAACACCTGCACAGCTGAAGAAATGTCATTTACACTCTTTACATTCAACATGAAATCCTGTGCTCTCAAAACACACCTTATTGAAATAAGAAACACCTGCTCAGTGTCTGACACTGCTTAGGCTGTATGAGCAATTGGTTAATATAAACAAATAATTAAATTGCTAATTGTTCTATGGATTTAAGCTTAAACTGAAACCTTTTTTTATTATTATTTACCTTTGGCTTTTAAAACAGCTTTCAAGAGTTCACACTTAGCTGATGATTGATTATAAAGCTTATTTGGCATGCTCTCCCGGGAGAGAGCCCTGAGCTCATAAGATCCTCGAGCCCGGGGCTCCCTCCCGTTTGTAAGGCGAGAGGGGAGTTTAAGCTCATGTAGATCTCGAGAACTCCCCTGCTGTAGTAGCTAATGAACAGATAGTGATTGCTAAAAGATTAAGTTGCATGTTTTTGGACGGTGGAAGGAAACCAGGGAACCCAAGGGAAACCCACGTGAGCACAGGGAGATTGTGTAAACTTTGCACAGAAACGTCATCTGGGTTGGTAAGAACTAGAGCCAGTGACGTTCCTTCTGTGAGGCAACAGTGCTAACCACTGGGCCACCGTGCCACCCATCTAGGAAAGGAGGAGAAGTAGGGGTGGAAGGGGGGATTCTTCAAAACGATGATGGCTGTTATATGGATCTTAGGGTATTTATAGTGGCTTAGGAATTGCCTGATTGGTGAATCATAAATTGTATAATGCGGGACCGCAAGCAAGCAATCATAAGCATGTGATCCTCTCGAAATTAGTTTATAAATAAACTTCACTAAGCAAATTTTTCCACTTGATTTTATTGATTTTTTTTTTACCTTATTTGTACAGCAAAACCCTGTAATTTTTTTTACTTTTATAATTTATTTATTTCAACTTATTGTTTAAATAGACATAGCTACATTCCTATAAATTGCCCAATCAATAGACAAATTTCTTTGTTTTGGACGCATGTATGCAGTTTTAACTAAGGATGCTTCACACCTAGAGATCGATTGTTTTGTTCTGAAATGGAGATTAAATTGTTACAATGTTGCTTTCTGTTCTTGGTGCGGTTCGCTCTCGCATGACAAAGTTTCTAAACAGATCAAAATAGATCAACCAAGTCAGGTGTGAGTAAACTCTGCTCAAATTGGTCAGATTTTGGTTCATTTTAGGGGCTTCCGCTCAGCTGTCATTTGAATTTATGCAATAGCTATGTTTCCAACCACAATGCGAAGTAAATTTATGCAAAAAACTGTAATATTGCATATAAGATGTGAGAATAAAGCAACCTTTTCCATCCAACCAGTCAAAGCAAACTAAATCGTCACTTCCTGATAAACTGGCACCAACTGTGTGAATCTTTTCTTCATCTAATAAATGGCGTTTGCCTCAGAAGGCAATCATGACATGCAGTGAATATGCGGTGGTGTTTGAAGGCGTAAGACGCGGATCACAGACGCTCTTGTTTCTGGAGGTCAATAATAATATAATAACACTAACACTGAAATGAGTAAGGCGTTTTACTATGACCAAAATAACATTTCAGATGTGTTACAGTGTGCTCAGCCTGCTGGTTCGTCCATTCACACACATTTTTATCATCACATAATCTCTTTTAACTAAATCACATGGCCCTTTTTTAATGCACATACTGGAATTTGTTCGGTAAAAGTTTCCATTGCTGTTTATGTGCAAAACATATATAGTAAAATAGAAAAAATATATCTTAATACAACATCAGTGCCTGAAAGCTCCACCCTTCACTATTAGCCCTGCCTTTTTTGCTAATTAAGCAAAGCTGTGACCATTGAGTCTGAGAAGTATCCATCATTCCTAACTTCTTTTTAACGGTTGAAAAAGTGCATCATCCGGGTATTTAAAGTGCACTTATTCTAGAATGAAACGAATATTTCACGATGAATGCACTACTTACACTATTTAAAGTACTAAATGGCGTAGAATAGTGCAGAAGTATGCAATTTGGGATGCACCTATACATTTTCCTATGACTAAATTCATACAAATTAACCACTAAACTGACAAAGAATAAAATAGATATATATCATGAGATCTGGCAAAAAATAAAATGAGTAGTTAACACAGTAATTTAATTCTATGTAACACTAAAGTAATAAAGGTTCCAAAAAGGATACCTTTAGGGTACAGTGATCTTAAAGGTGAATTTGACATTCAGCCTTAGCATTTTATTCAAAAAGCCACTTTAAAGGTGGGTTATCTTACCTTATATTTTCTCTCTGAATGCATGTTTCACACCATGTCATTTAATAAAAAGCTCAAAGACAAGAAAAAAATCCCATATGAGATCTGCTCTCAACAGAAATAAGATGAAATGAAGAGCGAATGGAGAGTTTTCAGATGTTTTTCTCATGTGTGTCTCTTCTAGAAGAAATCTCAAGAATATCTAACATTGTGCTAAGAATCAAAAGTCAGAGATCTGAATAAAAACTCTTTTCTGAGCCACTGGTCTTCGTTTTATAACTTCATACTCTTACTGCATCTCTAAAGTAGTTTAATTTGTTTTTTTTATTTTAGAAAATAATAAATGTCTAATTTAAGATTGAAACCTAGCTTAAATAAAAACATAAAGGTGGACAAACAGATGGTAACATAAAAAAAACATAACAAAAAAAGTTAAAGAGCTCTATTTTATTGATTTAGATGTAAATTCTAAAGCTCGTGGAGCAAAAGCATTAAGGGCATGTACAAATCCACTTTTGTTATTTTTATGGAAAAATATGATCTTTGCTGCGGTGCATGGTCTAACAGGGTTGTACTTATTCTCCTTATGAGTTATTTACAAGGAGGACTTTGTAAGTAGAAAATCTGAACGCTTCACAAGAGAGAAAATTGTTAAACAGAGCATCTGCAGTGCGAGAATAAAGAACGAGCCTCCTCCATTCAACCTCTTTATTTTAGCGGAGTCCCAAATTGCATACTTATGCATTATTCTACACTACTTTGTAGTATAAATAGTGGAAGTAGTGCATTAAAAACTCTAAAAACTAATAAGTGCACTTTAAATACCCAGATGATGCAATCATTCAGCCGGTAAAATGAAGTGTGTAATGATGGACACTTCACGCACTCAACAATCCAGCTTTGCTCAAGTAGTGAAAGGGGCAGAGCTATCGGGCGAACATGATGGATAACTTTATTTATTTTGGATTGTGAAAGCAAAATTCTCCGGCGAGAGTGAATGGTGAATGCGGTTATACTCATGGCAGGTATTATTTGATAGCTTGGTCAATTATTTCACTGATTTGGCAACCGTCAAACGTCTTCAGGGAAACGGTTTGAATTTTCGCTTGGTAAAAAAACAATAGTGTTCCATTTGGGACGACACTACATACATGTACTATGCTGTTGAGTGTGTAAGTGCATAAATACATAGTGCATGAGTGCATAGTGTATAGTGTGCCATTTGAGACGCAGCTTTTCTCTTTACTTAACTTTTACACTTTACTCCTTTACTTTCGTAGAGTAAGAAAACGGTGTTGTACACACTCCACTGAAGACATTCATTAGCCTACATATTTAATTTTATTTGTTAAGCACAAAGATCTGTTTCAAAACTATTTCTAAATTCAGTTCTATTTTACAGAAAACTAATAAATGAACAATAATTACAAAATGTGGTCAAAAAAACTTTAATTTATAGGCTATCCAATAGTTATAGGTTTTCCAAACACATCCTATTCTTATGCCCCATATCATATAATAATGCATACGTCTCCACAACCACACAGGTGGACAAATCTAAGCTTGTTTTTATTAAAACAAATATAAATATGCAAATAATAAAAAATACTGCTAATAATAATAACAACATTATGCAAAGGCAAATTCTCATGAATGAACTGAAATAATAATTTAAAAAATAATAATTTCTGTAACATTTTAATTCTTTAATTATCGTTCATATCTAAAGATATTTGTGTATTGCTGTACATCCTGTGTGTACTAAGCAATGTGTAAGTGTTTGGACCTGCATAGGCGCATAACTTACGCACTTGCGCTGGACTGTAGAGCAGCTTTTAGTTGGTCAACAGCATGGTCTATTTCAGATCCTCAAAATAGCAATGTGCTAACAATGTTTCTTAACTTTTATAGTTAAATAATAATACTCTTTTTATACTCTTTTATAGACCACATAGATATATACACTAGATATTGCAAATGGAGCCTGAGCATGCGTCAATAACGCCACCACATTTGTAACGTGCTCCCAGGACAAATATCATTCAAGCCCACTAGTCAAGACAGTGTGCCGACATGAAGATGCTGGACTTTAGCGCTGTGTACAGGTGTAGTAACAAGCAAACAAAAAAACAAAGCATAAAGGCAGAACATTTAATAGGTAAGATTTCGGGGGTTTTTCGGGGACAACAAGAGGCTGCGGTGCTAGAAACTTGTATTACTGTCGGCGATGTGAATGAGTCGTTCATAACGGGGATTCATTCACAAACGAATTGCTCCCTCGTTCGTATGAGAAGTGAAAGCAGGAGAGGGGTGTGTGTTTTAGGACACGAATTAGATTAAATATAGCAGGAGGGAGGATAATACATTTACTTGTACACAAACACAAACTCTTCGTTTGCATTGCCCGTGCACCACTGATCCATCCACGAAGAAAAGTGATGTAAAATTATAATTTTCGTAAGAAAATATTTGCATAATGACCACCGGGAAAACTAATGATCATAGATATATGTGCATATCCCTGACTCTGGATGGCCACAGTCCTCCACTGCAGCTTGGTCCTGCATTCATTTCAAAACAGCGCCACCCTGTAATAAAATGACGGCTCCATTGACGCATTCCTTCCAATAGACAACAACAGGGCAGGCGACATCTAATGTAAATATCTATGTTTAGACCAGCACACCCATGAGTCCACAAAGTCCCACAAATGCTACCAAAACTACGTGGTGCAAAACGTGAAAATTACAGTTGCACTGGCCTGAAAATAGCAACAAATCACGACATACATGTCTAGCGCCTTGTTGCGCCAGGTGTATGATAGGGCCTATAATCTGAATAAAATGTTCCCCTTGATAGACACCGATTGCAGATTCCCCATAATGTGAAAGGCATCTTAAGAATAATAATAATAATAATTCGTTACATTTATATAGCGCTTTTCTGGGCACTCAAAGCGCTTTACACAATGGGGGGGAATCTCCTCATCCACCACCAGTGTGCAGCATCCACCTGGATGACGCGACGGCAGCCATTTTGCACCAGACCGCACACCACACACCAGCTGATTGGTGGAGAGGAGACAGAGTGATGATATGCCAATCATCATATGGGGATGGTTAGGAGGCCATGATGGACAGAGGCCAGTGGGCAGATTTGGCCAGGATGCCGGGGTTAAACCCCTACTCTTTTTCGAAGGACATCCTGGGATTTTTAACGACCACAGAGAGTCGGGACCTCGGTTTAACGTCTCATCCGAAAGACGGCGCTCACTGAGCAGTATAGAGTCCCCATCACTATACTGGGGCATTAGGACCCACACAGACCGCAGGTTGGGCACCCCCTGCTGGCCTCACTAACACCACTTCCGGCAGCAACCTAGCTTTCCCAAGTGGTCTCCCATCCAGGTACTGACCGGGCGCAGCCCTGCTTAGCTTCAGTGGGCGACCATGTGAGAGTTGCAGAGAGCTAGCTGCCGGCTAACAACAAACCGCATCATTAATGCATCCCGGTGCTCTTAATTCACATCAGTTAGCTAATAAAACAAAAAAAACAAAGCATAAAGGCAGAACATTTCATAGGTAAGATTTTTTTTGTTTTTCGCTTTTTGTATGTTATGAACTTTTGTGCTCAACAAGTAATGTTACTGATGATAATACAGTCTCTGACTGCACTGACCATAAGACAAAGTAGCACAAACTTGCACTAAATACCAGGCTTATGCTAGTTTTGTTGAATAAAACAAGCAAACAGTCTAAATGTAATATGACAACAAGAGGCTAGAAACTTGTATTACTGTCGGCGATGTGAATGAGTCGTTCATAACGGGGATTCATTCACAAACGAATTGCTCCCTCGCTCGTATGAGAAGTGAAAGCAGGAGAGGGGTGTGTGTTTTAGGACACGAATTAGATCAAATCTAGCAGGAGGGAGGATAATACATTTACTTGTACACAAACACAAACTCTTCGTTTGCATTGCCAGTGCACCACTGATCCATCCACGAAGAAAAGTGATGTATAATTATAATTTTCGTAATTTAAAAGAAAATATTTGCATAATGACCACCGGGAAAACTCCTGATCATAGATATATGTGCATATCCCTGACTATGGATGGCCACAGTCCTCCACTGCAGCTTGGTCCTGCATTCATCTCAAAACAGCGCCACCCTGTAATAAAATGACGGCTCCATTGACACATTCCTTCCAATAGACAACAACAGGGCAGGCAACATCTAATGTAAATATCTATGTTTAGACCAGCACACCCATGAGTCCACAAAGTGCCACAAATGCTACCAAAACTATGTGGTGCAAAACGTGAAAATTACAGTTGCGCTGACCTGAAAATAGCAACAAATCGTGACATACACGTCTAGCGCCTTGTTGCGCCTGGTGTATGATAGGGCCTGTAATCTGAATAAAATGTTCCCCTTAATAGACACCGATTGCAGATTCCCTATAATGTGAAAGGCATCTAAAGAATAACAACAAACCGCATCATTAATGCATCCCGGTGCTTCTAATTCTCATCCGTTAGTTAATAAAACAAAAAAACAAAGCATAAAGACAGAACATTTCATAGGTAAGATTTTTTTATTTTTTCGCTTTTTGTATGTTATGAACTTTTGTGCTCAACAAGTAATGTTACTGATGATAATACAGTCTCTGACTGCACTGACCATAAGGCAAAGTAGCACAAACTTGCACTAAATACCAGGCTTATGCTAGTTTTGTTGAATAAAACAAGCAAACAGTCTAAATGTAATACGACAACAAGAGGCTGCGGTGCTAGAAACTTGTATTACTGTCGGCGATGTGAATGAGTCGTTCATAACGGGGATTCATTCACAAACGAATTGCTCCCTCGCTCGTATGAGAAGTGAAAGCAGGAGAGGGGTGTGTGTTTTAGGACACAAATTAGATCAAATCTAGCAGGAGGGAGGATAATACATTTACTTGTACACAAACACACACTCTTCGTTTGCATTGCCCGTGCACCACTGATCCATCCACGAAGAAAAGTGATGTATAATTATAATTTTCGTAATTTAAAAGAAAATATTTGCATAATGACCACCGGGAAAACTCCTGATCATAGATATATGTGCATATCCCTGACTCTGGATGGCCACAGTCCTCCACTGCAGCTTGGTCCTGCATTCATTTCAAAACAGCGCCACCCTGTAATAAAATGGCGGCTCCATTGACGCATTCCTTCCAATAGACAACAACAGGGCAGGCAACATCTAATGTAAATATCTATGTTTAGACCAGCACACCCATGAGTCCACAAAGTGCCACAAATGCTACCAAAACTACGTGGTGCAAAACGTGAAAATTACAGTTGCACTGGCCTGAAAATAGCAACAAATCGTGACATACATGTCTAGCGCCTTGTTGCGCCTGGTGTATGATAGGGCCTTTAATCTGAATAAAATATTCCCCTTGATAGACACCGATTGCAGATTTCCCATAATGTGAAAGGCATCTTAAGAATAACAACAAACCACATCATTAATGCATCCCGGTGCTCTTAATTCTCATCCGTTAGTTAATAAAACAAAAAAACAAAGCATAAAGACAGAACATTTCATAGGTAAGATTTTTTTTTGTTTTTCGCTTTTTGTATGTTATGAACTTTTGTGCTCAACAAGTAACGTTATTGATGATAATACAGTCTCTTACTGCACTGACCATAAGGCA